>NC_092825.1:127353660-127468481 GCF_039878825.1 Excalfactoria chinensis
AACTGGCTGAGGCATCCACAGACACATCAAGACTCAGTTTAATTCAACAAAAATAAGCCATGAAGGTAATGAACAAGTGAAATGACAAAATGTTGCAATGAGTGCTTCTTGATGAATTCATGAATTTCAACCTGATTACCTGATCCAAAAAACAAAGTAAGAATGCCTAAGGACCGAGTCTGGTTCCGAGCAGTCTGTAGAATGTGGCCATCAGATAGCACTGCATGTAGTTGCAGTGTTATGCATATAGCATGTGCTGGCTTACTTAAATATCATGCACTTACTCAGAATCACATACGATACATACATACACTGAGAAATAATGTAGTCAAATTTCTGACATAATCACAAAGGGCTGAAAAAATTCTCAGAAATACCTTTGTAATTTCTAAATTTCAGAAGGTTTAAAAATTCAGAAGATGACCAAAACCAAGATCTTTGTCTAAATATTCAATACTTTAAAGACTAAAAGTAAAATATAAAAAGAAAGAAGAAATCTGTGTAGAACATATTTTAAAACTATTTTTAAACCATGAGTGAGGCATTGGAATAGAATTCATTAAAAGTTTTCAAAGGCACATAATAATATTTGTTAGACTAGCTAGTAGGTTTGGAATAAACAATCTTTTATATATACGAGACCTTCTCAAGTCTGAAGTAGAAAACACAAATCTTCATGATAACAAAGTCACAATGAATTTTAGTAAAAATCAAATTTCATTATTTATGTGTATTAGTAAATGATACTGAGATATAAGACAATACGAGGAAAAAAAAAAACAAAAATTGCAATTGTATTTATTGTAGTAAAATAATATTTTTGGCTCCCAACTTAGAAGCATCAAGGAATATGTTAAAAACCTGAGGAATTTCATTTACTCTTACATATCTGTTTTTTTCATATGATAAATAACTTGTTAAAAATTGATATAAGTTATGCTTGCAAATCCTTTAAATCATCTTCAAATGTTTCTTCCATAGATTGAAGATAAAGGAGAAACCTGATTTTGATATTTTCTCTACTTTATATGTCATACAGAAATACTTGTATTTATTTCATGATTTAAACATGTATAAGCTTTCATTTTCTTTTAATGAGGACAATAAAAGCAGAAACGACATGTTTGTATAATGTTACTGCCACAGAAGTAGAAAAGGCAAAGAATACAAAAGTTAAGTTTTCTATCAGTGATAACTAGAGTATTCTGGTTAAGAGCATCACTAACTTCTGGTGTAGCTGTGCAGTGACTAAAAGCAGATACGTGCTACATTGGCCCTGAGTGGACTGTGTGAGTCACTGCTTAAAATGCATGTTTAGTGGGTGTCCCCTTTGTGTGCAAGAAAAGTCAGGTGAATTTCAGGGGAATTAAACCTCAGCTGTCAGAAAACAGAGCCCACTGGAATTTACAGCCAATGGATGTGAGTGACTGTATCTGGAAAATGTGCCAGAAAAAAGGAAAGCAATAAGGGAGTGGGTTGGAATAGCAAAACAAGTCACTGAAGGCTTCCTTGGAGCTGTCCAGTGAGGTGCTCCTTCCCCACTGAACACAACAGCATATAATGCAATAGAATAAGGATGAATCTGAATTATTGGAGTATTTCTAGGCAGGGCTATTTGATGCCATTACATGATTTTAATTTTTTTTTATTTTTTTTTTTCCTAAGAAAATTGCACTTGACTGGAGATAACTCCTCCTAAAATGATGTTAATTAAACTTCAACAGAAGAAGTGTTCCAACAGTGATTATTTGTAGCAGAAGATTCAATAAATACATTCCTAGCTCACCCATTTGTATCAGAAGCTGTATCTAAATTGATTCCTGTAAAAGTTCAGGGAAACCAAAATTTTTAATTAAGATTTTTTAAGTCAAAATAGAAACTTCAACATTCCATTTGATGAAGTAAGTATTTATGTCCTTGTTCTGTCCTCATCAATGTAGATGATGAAACATTTTAAAGTGCCAGGGTTCAATTGTTCAACAAGTTATAAAGCAACATATTGGGGGGAACTGAGGACTGGAGGGAATCTTTTTTTTTTTCCCAAGTTCATCCAGTCAAACATGGCTGCAACAAATCTGGTCACCTCCTCTTTAGAAGTAAATATTATTTTTTGGCTGAGGTAAGAGTCAAAAATTCCAGATCTCAAAACATTGATTTGAGAAAACTAAGAACAATTGAAATAGGTGATAAAATCAACATTTCCCAAGTCTCTCAAAACTAGTGAAAAAAGATCTGTGTATACATAAGAAAACTTTCAAAAATCATATCCAAATAACCATGTCAAATATAATTTCTCATTAGCCTTATATAGGTAAAAATGTTTAGCAACACTAAACAATATGGTATTCAAAATATAGAACATCTAGTTTAATGCAGATTAATTTTTAACAAGAATTCCTATGCAGTAGGCAGATAGTTCCCACATTCCATTGTGATTGACAAGCCTGACATATGGAATAGTTCACAAATTCCCAGGTGACTGACAGATGGAGAATAGAAAGGCGGATAAAGTTGCCTAGAGAGCTGAGGACGATTTCATATTCAGCGGTTTTGATCAAAAGGATTCCAGATCTCACACTAAATTTAGCACCGCTGGCAATTAGTGCATGATTTATTCAGTCCTTTCATTTGCTGGTTGACAAATGGAAAACAAGCACAAAATTAAAAATAAGTTTATTTCCATCATTTTGGATATTTAAAATGTGTGTGTCTTTGTTTGCACATAAATTAACATGAGATGAATTTATAGTGAGATTAAATCTGAAATGGAGATGCAAGCAATAAATAAGAGCTTTTTTATGTATCTTTCGGGCAGAACAGGTGTTTGAATTAAGAAATACTAATATGTTTAGCAGCATGACTCCACCTTTAACATTAGGGAGCTGATGCTTCCCTAAATTTAGAATAATCTTTCCACAATTTAAGATTCTTTCATAAGCTTCCAGCATAGGTGACCATCTGTAAGTCAATACTAATGCTTTTTTAGACCAATAATAATAAAGCAAAGCAATTGCCATGTTTTCTTGAACACAATGGAGAAACTGCAACTGCATTTTTCTTACGGATGTGTTCGCAATTATTCTTACAAGTGGTACTTAAGAACTCTGTACTAAAGTATGGTAAACTTCTCGGCAGAGAATAACCACACTTCTGAAAAATAAAATAAAATAAAATAAAATTTTCAGATTGACCTGCAAAAACTGTTGAAAATGAAAGTCCTATGTTGCTACCATTCTACTCATTTTGAGGTGAAAGACCCATTCACTCCAAAATGGTAGGATCACATGAACCACATGAATATGGCAACATCTAATCCAGAAATTGATTGCATAATACCATACAGCAACTCCTTGGGGAATCCACAGTTCAGATACTTCCTTGTACATGTTTTCAATGTAGCAAGAAATCTATCATATGGTATGAAGAACAATAAAAATCATCATTTCTAAATCTGCTCCTGAATTTGTTGTGAGCTTAGGCTCTCACATTCTGAGGGATAATGCAGACTGTGTAAAACTAAGGGTATATCTTTGATACACTCTAATACAGTTCTGAAATGATTGTAGAAAATACCACAATTTGCAGCTTGTAACGCTGCAAACTCTAAGTCTACAAAAGGGTGGGTTTTGCTTGTTTTTTTTGTGTCTTTTTTTGTTTGCTTGTTTGTTTCTGTGTGTGTGTGTGTGTGTTTTGTTTTGTTTTGTTTTCTTGCAACAAATAAAGAGATATTAAGCAAATCTGAACAGAAAAAAAAATGTCACTCTTTTCATGGTAAGGGGGAACTAACTGGTGGCAAATGTTTAAAATACAGAAGTATAATGTTTCTTATGTACTGGAAATAAAGTCTCTAGTCTATCATTCAGACTTTTTAGTTACTTCTAAGTGGAATTGTTTTAATTTTTTGAGACTTCATTAACTTGGAAGAAATAACAAGTGTAGCCTAACTGGAGTGCACCTGCCTTCTAAAGAAGAAATATCTATTTTCCAAGTCTCCATAAAGATTCAGTCCAATCTCTAGCCCATGGCTTAAGAAAGTCAGTCAGTTAGCATAACACCAGTACAGCTCAGACTGAGGAGGACAGAATATTTTGTGTTTCATTGTACAGTTTCCCCTCTTCACTAGATCCTGTGGCTTAATATTGCAATTTTCTCCTTCCTGGATATCTTTTCCTTGCTCCTAGAAGCAGCACAAAATAATTGTCACCCAAGCAGCCTCTGAGCAGCCATGTTTTTTTGCATTATTTTCTTTTACAGATTTCTCTCCCCATTTTCCTCATAAACTGCAGAGAAATTGAATAGTTGTCTTTACATAAATGCCCATCTTTTAGTCTTCTCTGCATATCTCACAAAAAATCATTAAGCCTCTCTGTTACTCCAATTCCTTTATATTTCATTTTATGTTTAAAGAAAATTAAAAATAAATAAATAAAAAGAAAGAAAGAAAGAAAGATATCCAGTATCCAAAGTGACCTAAACAGCAACATTTAGGTGAATAGATAGATTCTCTAATTTTTTTGGAGAAAGAGATGGAGGAAGAAAAGAAGGCTTCACTGAGAAAACGTGTATTCTTGATAAGGCTCATCAGTTCTAGGAAGGCAGACTTTACGTCTGCTCTTCTAAGTTCTGGTGTCTCCCTAGTCTCCAAATCCTGAAAGTTGAAGATTGGATTCACTGAATCACTGGCATCCAAAACTTGCACATCATCCAAAAATGCTTTCTCCATCTTAGGGATGGAAGAGAAGGCAGCAGAGATGAAAAGAGAAGAACCACATGCTCACAGAATTTCTTGGGATCCCAGTCCCAAGAGCCCATATTTGGATTCAGTAGATAGGAGAATGATATCGTTCTTTCTTATATTACAACCAAACAGCAAATACCACCCTCTTCTGACAGCTGTGTACTTTATACAAACACACTTTAAAGGTTCTACATGAGTGGTACAGTGGGTATTTCTCAGTGACAGTGGGTATTTTCCAAGACATGATTATTCCGTTCTTTTTAGGTTTTCTTAAAGTCCCTTTTTTTCCCCCTCTTTTTGACATACATGAAGGCAATACTTAGTGGTTTTCAGTAAGGCAACATCTCATTTTATCTGTAGCCACACAGACTAAAGATGTGTATTTAAAACATAATGTGAAATTCTGTAAATTCAAATTATATCAAGCAGGTTGGATCCAGGCCAGATACTAGATTTTTTATGCTTTTGTTGTGTGGTTACCAGTGCTCCAAAGTTCTTCCTTACCCTTTGACTAATATTACTGCTAGCTTTGCACTAGTAACCCAAACAGGGAGATTTTCAGATTGGAAATGAATTTAAAACTACATCAAACATCTTCCTTTGTTGCCACCATTGGTATAAGTGACCAACATACAAATTATGGTATTTTTCCATGTGCTCTGTAGAAAGCAGATTTTAAATCCTTGAGTTAAACATTTTTCTTGTCACTAGTAAAGCCCTGCATCTACTGAGAGTATAAGAGAGTGAAACACTAGAGCTGGCTGAATAGCGATAGAGGAATTAAAGAGGCAATGAATTTTTTTTCTCTCTTTATGAGTTAGTTCCCCAGCATACCACTGATTACTGATAACAAATTCAACAAATTCTTCTTTTCTTTTTGGTCTTTTTTTTTTTTTCCCCCTTCGTAGTTCAGATGGTTCATTTCGTGAATTGTTTACTACATTTGCACATTTCACATGCTATTGTTTCTTATCTGTGACTGGATGACTAAACTTTTAAATAGAAGACTACAAGAATAATGAAGAGTATGACTCTACTAGTAGCAAAAAATAAATAAATAAATAAATTTAAAAAAAAAAAAACAAAACAGATTTGAGTCATATCTTCGTGAATCTGTCTTTCATTATTTGACCAGCTGGAGTTTATATTCATCACTATTTTAGCCTCTGCTGATTTTTCACTTCATCATAATGTTTTGGTTAAATTCAAGAATCCACTTTCTGGGCCAGATCCTGCTTTCAATTATGTTAGTGTAAATCTAGAAGAACCGCACTGAAAGCTAGTAAGGTTATTTTTATTTATTCCAGGGCAACACAAAATGGAGTCTGACCCCTCTGCATGTGCTTCTAGGTCCCTCGTATTCATCCTTGTATTTATTTACAGACACTTTACAATTTTCCCCAGAAGACCTTATAACTTGCTCTGTGTGTGTTGTAAGGAAGAATAGAAGGGTTCTCTCTTGATCTTTTTTCCTTAGCCCTTTTATTTTTCTCTCTAGACACTATATTATGTGTTTAACTACTTAATATTATTTCCTCCCTGTCCATCCATCTGTTTATTTTAGTTGCTTCTTCCTCTTGGCTGGCTTCTGTATAGACTCTCCCCATATGCCTGCTAGTAATGTGAATGAATATGATTAACAAGCACTGAAATGCACAAATAAGTTCCTACTTGAAACTCTGCTCCAGGATCTATGGATCATAGATTTTTCAGACCATGTCTGTTTCTTAGCACATTAAATACATTTATCATAGGTGTACAGATGAGAGCTAGTACACATGATGAGATAGTTTCCTTGTAACTGATGACTGAGTCTTATAATGTGATGCTTTCTGCCCAGTAACTGTCTTCATCCATTGTAGCAAGACGGTGGCTAACAGCTCTGCAGAGAAGCATGTGCTGTGCATTTGTATCTGTGTGGCAGATACACAGAGCGGAGCCAAGCCAAAGCCTCTGGAAGTGTCACATCTTACACGGGTGTTGCAACTTCCTCTGCCTCTGCATAAGCCCTACCGCTGCTGAATTCTTCCAGAGCTCTGCTTGTTTTTATGCATATAATTTAATCCATGTTATTTCTCTGCATGAGAGTATCCTGTGGAAGCCTTGCTTAAAGAAGTCTTCTGACTGAATCAGATATTATATGACATGAAATAGGCAGTGTGCAATTAGATGAAGCAACAGGTTGAGAGAATTAAGAAATTCAGCAGAAAAAAACAAAGGCTATCAAAGATAAACATATTGAATTATGTGACTGGGGGTAAAAAAAATGGCTAAGCAAACTATCTAAAATAACTTCTGCATCTCTGTACTGTGATTTTGGAATGCTCTCTCTGAAGTCTCTAAAGGCTGATTTTCAGAATTGCTTAACTGTTTTCCAGTTGATTTTGTCTCAGATGTGGGCAACAGAAATGCACAGTACGTTTTCTGCCACGTAATGGGCACCCCAGCTCCCACACAAGATGGCCTGTTTCAGCATGAATAACTCAAGCAGCATATATCTGCTACTCATAACATTACTTCACATGGGAATGACAGTACCTATCTTTCAGGTATTTAATAGTCAATTAGCACAAGAGCTGACATGAATGATCAGTTCTTTGGTCACTATCAGTACTGGAAAACCCTAGCTACAAATACATGTGTAGTTATTCATTTATATTTTCATAGTAATTCATTTGAAATATTTGAATCTTCTTTATGCTTGAACTCTATGATTCTGATTTAGTCTTACTGGCTCCACAGTCTATGGAAAAAGACCTTTAAAATCAGCTGCTGCTGAGTGCTTATCTTAGGAAGCCCAGTCACAAGGGCCGTATCCATCCAGCAGCAACACAGAAGCAGTGCCAGCCTACTCATGACTGTTCAACTCTACAGCTTAAAAAGAAATCCAAAGACATAAAATGCTTGGCTCTGTTTGAGGAGACAGTGCACATATTTCATAAAGGTAAAAGGAGGTAACTAATAAAAAAAATACTATTTTCCTGAACAGAATAGGAAGTGAAATTAATTAAGCATACTATTTACTTATGAATAAGCCCTATGTGTTGATCAAATTCCAGAATATGCCAAGGGAAAACAGTGAATGACCTCAGTTCTTCAGTGAGTGAGAGCTGCATATGAGTCTGAACGGGGTACAGGTCCACCCACTGGGCTCTCAGATTCTTGTACAGTACAGACCCTTGGAAATAAAACTTGTATACAGCAGAGTATATGTAACCAGTTACATTTTTGGAGCACAGATTTTACAATTAATAATAAAGTCATAGCTAAATGGTTGGTGATAAGATGTTGAAATTCAGACTAAAATTTGAAAACATATGGTAAGTGTTGGGTGAAATCCAATGGAAAAAAAGTAATAGAATTTTGTTCAAAGGCCACAGAAGGGAAACAGAAAATGTGAAATGATAAATTATCATATGTCCAAGGGTTATGTGTCCTATCCAGCAATATATACTCTAGAAAGTGAAAAAGGTCAATGTGGGTAAATAAAGATGTGAAAAAGTAATTGAGGGTTGAGGCACAAGCATATGTGAGGTATAAAACATACAGGTATGAAAGAGATCTGGAAGCATTACAGAATGAATTTCACCAAAAATTACGAGGAAAGCAAAGGTGAAAAACAAAATGAAGATCATAGGAAAGTTTAGATACATATTGAGGCAGTTTTCAAGTGCCTAAGAAACGGGAGAGCAATGAAGGAGACAGCAGTGCCTCAAAGAGAATAGAAGGGTAATTTATTGAAAGGTAGACACTTCAGAAGAATTAAATGTTTTCTTTGATTTATTGTTTATAAAAGGAGTGGGGGACATATGCCAGGAACAGAGAAATACCAAAGGAAAACAGGTTCATTCCAGGAAAAAGAAAAAAAAGAAAAAAAAAAAAAAGAAAAAAGAAAAGAAAAAAAAAAAAAAGAACAGAAAATTTAGCGTAGATTCTCAGCTACCAGCTTCCTTTGCCCTCAATAAGGCAATTTAACTCATTAATGTTGTTACAAAAGATGCCAAAATTTTCCAGCTTAGAGAAGTATCCAAATATTTCCGTATTTTTTTTTCTTCTCACTGACTTAGCTGTGATCCTGTGTGTACTTCAGAGTACTTTTTATTCCCTAATCTATTCACTGCATACACTTATGAATAACCTGATGATGCCAGCTACAAGACTGATGTGTATTGCTCTCTGTCATAGCTGTGTTGATAAAAGAAATAATACAGAAATAGGGAAGAAAAAAAAAAAAAAAAAAAAAAAAAAAGAAGCACATCCATACTTACTTCAGAACTGAGGATTCACAAAAAAGGAAAGACCATTTGGGCCAACACCAGTGCATATGATATATGGGGTACAGTGTATGTCTTCCTTCTGGCATTTTCAGTACAGGGACTGACTGTGCAAGCCTTCAATTTAGTTAGTGTAACACTTCAGCTGTGAGCAGTGAGACGTGCGACGGTGGAGGATCAAGTTAGAAGTTCTGTAAAAGAAGGTTCCTGTGTGAATTTAACAATTTTTGGTAGCACATTTAATGAGTCATCGTACTGACTTGTAGGTCTTTGGGATTCCATAACTTGTCAGGATCAGATATACATCCGTACTCTGGGAATCTAACAGCAGAGCAGTCCTAACATAATGTTTTGCATATATTGTGTCATGTGTGCACCAGGAAGAATCCTGCATTCTTTTTTTCGGTCGGTCCTGCTTCTAATGCTAGAAAGATGAATCTTTTCCTTGTGACCTAAGCCCCATTTTTCATACATTTTCCTTTGGCACTCTAAAATTAGCCAGCCACCAAAAACCGTAATGCTTATTTCCATATTTTATTATTTAAATGGATTGACTTAAGCAAAATGTTTCTATTAAATGCTAATGGTTAGTATCCTAATGCCAGTGTTGCATCATTTCCATATGGGAATCCATGAAAAATATTTTGTGTTGACAGCTGGGTCAAGACTTCCAAGACCACATCCAAACAGCTCTTAAACACATCCCGGGATGGTGACTCAACCATCTCCCTGGGGAGCCTATTCCAGTGTTTAACTACTCTTTGAGTCTGTAAACACAGAGAGCAGAAGTTTGTTGCACAGGTACCTCACTGCCAGTAACAAAATGGAAATCTACAAGACAATTTTTTTGCAAAAACATTTAAATTGTTTTCACACAGATCTAAAGTTAGCCCCAGTGACAGAAACTAAACTTAGTTAATGTATTTGTAGCTGTAAGGTGCTTTGATTTATTTATGAAGAGTGAATATTTTATGGAGTGGAATAAGTATTGCAAAGAAAGGGATGAATATGCACTTCAGTTTTAGGAATGGGTTGTGGTATTTATACCTATTCTACAATCATTTTTTTATTAACCTTCCATTGACTGAAATTTGATTTCATTGAACTAGTATCAAGCTATAGTGTCTGAGGGCATTCAAGGGCTCTGAATATAAAACTCAATTAAAACAAGTCATATGAGGACCTGATGACATCCAGGAAGCTAGGATAAGGCTGCATGCAAATGTGCAGTCACTAGACTGAAAATTTTCTTTGTAGCAGAATATTTGCTTGTTTCTTTGCTTGTTTGTTTTTCTATTAAAAAAAAAAAAATCTATTAAATTATTTAATCAGCATAAAGTATTTTCAGTAACACAAGTTTACTCTTGAAAACAAATTAATTTCAAGAAAAAAAATATTACTAAGGCTGAAACATTCAGTTTTAACACATTCCTAATGGAACGTTTCATATTTTTAAACTCTGAAATTGCTTCCCACATAGAAATATACCTGTCTTATGTTATCCAAGTGAGTTACTTATTGGAAACAAAGCTAAATGTTTTGCCAGTATGAAATAATTATCTGACCCGGATGTGGTTTAACAAAAGCAAGTGTAGAGTCTTGCACCTAGGAAGAAATAATTGCATGCACCAGTACAGGCTGGGGGAAGACCTGCTGGAGAGGAGCTCTGCTGGGAGGAACCTGGGCGTCCTGGTGGACAACAGGTTGGCCATGAGCCAGCAGTGTGCCCTTGTAGCCAAAAAGGCCAATGGCATTCTGAGGTGCATTAAAAAGAGCGTGTCCAGCTGGTCGAGGGAGGTGATCCTCCCCCTCTACTCTGCCCAGGTGAGGCCTCATCTGGAATACTGTGTCCAGTTCTGGGCTCCCCAGTAAAAAAAGACAGGGATCTCTTGGAAAGAGTCCAGCGGAGGGCCACAAAGATGGTGAAGGGCCTGGAGCATCTCCCCTTTGAGGAGAGACTAAGTGAACTGGGTCTGTTTAGCCTTGAGAAAAGAAGGCTGATAGGGGACTTGATCCAGGTTTATAAATACCTGAGGTGTGGGAGCCATAGTGGCGAGGCTGGTCTCTTTTCAGTAGTGCGTGGGGACAGGACTAGGGGTAATGGGCTGAAACTTCAGCATAGGAAGTTCCACACGAATGTGCGCAAGAACTTCTTTATGAGGACGGTGACGGAGCACTGGAACAGGCTGCCCAGGGAGGTGGTGGAGTCTCCTTCTCTGGAGATATTCAAGACCCGCCTGGACACCTACCTGTGCGACCTGGTGTAGGGAGCCTGCTTTGGCAGGGGGGATGGACTCAATAATTTCTAGAGGTCCCTTCCAACCCCTACAATTCTGTGATTCTGTGATTTTTTATTAAGATATTATGTTGGAAATTTTGGATCCCTCAATTCTTTGTTAATCATATTCTGTCAGCCTTTACAGATTAATCATCATCATCATCATAAAGTGAATAATAACAAATGAAGAAAAAACTGTATTTTTGGATATGGCATTGATATTCAATGTGATGAAAATATTATCCATATGTGTTATGATCCTGTGTTCTCTTTTAATAAATACCTTCTAGACAGGTTTTCATGACAGAATGTCTCTCATATCAGTGCTTTTTATTACTAGGTCAAATATTAAAAGGCATTTCAGATCAATAAAGCAGAGATAAACTATATTGAAAATGTTTATAGGAAAAACCTAGGTAAAGAATTGCTATGGATGCTGTTGGAATAAATTAGCTTGTCCATGCAAAGGCTATCAGTTATGAAAACTTTCTGGTAACAAACACACTGTTTCTTCAGCAAAATGCTCAACAGCAAAGAAAATAATTGTCTGAATACAGTATTTTGTCTCAGCTATACACAAGTTTTGTATGCCATATAAAAGAAGTTATAGTGAAGGTACAGAAAACAAATGCATACATTTGCATGTACCTGCCTACCTTTGCTGCTAATTTTCTCTTTTGCACTTGGGCACAATTTGAAGTGGATGAAGCATGTTTCTCCACTGCAGGAGCAGTCTGGTCCTTCAGTAAACTTATAAATAATCTGAGATTTCAGGTTAAATTTCCCTCTGTGCCTTTAATTTAAAGAAATCATCTATGACAAAATTTTGTGTGATATTTTGACAGGGATTCATTATTACAAAGGGAACAGGCTGGATTTTTTCACTGTAGACCTTCAGCTGAATCCCTGTTTATGATAAAAATAGCAAAGGTGCACCATGTGTTGACCTTGGCCATCAGCCTGTTAGTAAGTATAATCCAGGCAGAGACACCTTACTAGATATGATTATCAAAAAGTGGATTATGTAGCTGAACTCTGCTCCAGTGCTGAAGCATTCAAAATCTATTTGGAAAAATGTCAGCAATACAGAGCTTGTATCCATAAGAAGCCCCTGGCAGCAGCTCCTGCATGGGTTATTATGCTATCACCTGAAATCACTGGCCTGAAACAAGCTGAAATAAGTTCCTCCTTAAAGCACCCTACTCTGAATTATCATTAGATATTTGGACTACTTTAGCATCTGGGTTCAGTTTTCCTTAAAGAAGTAGAAAAATGACTCTGATTACTGGGCAGAGGGTTCCAGGAGTTGTTTCTTTTTGTTTGTTTGCTTTATTGCTGTTTTCTCCCCTCTATTTGTGAAAGCTTATCAGTCTCTTTAGAAATGACTGATAAATTCCTATGTGTTGTTCTGTTTGTTTAATTTCTGTAATGTTCCCATTTATAGGACAAACCACTAAGTTTTAATGTAATGATTCATGGCTATGGTCAAGGTTCTCCACTGATTAGGAATAGAAGAGAAATTAATGGCACGTTCACAACATGCAGTGAAACATGTTTAATTAACATGGAGAGGCCTCCAAAAATAGTATCTAACTGAGCTAGCTCCAAAAGCAGTAATATTGCATTTACTTGGCAAATCACGTAAGTTAATTAGCCTTGCAACGAGAGAGGGCTTAGCAGCTCTGTAATATTGTCCTTTTTCAAGCATATTGCTTCTGGGCCCAAGTGAGGGATCTGGCACTGCTTTTCACCCTATGATTCTGCAACCATACTCCTGCTCACTGCTTACCTCCCAGGTTTTGCCGCATTTCCAGCAGAAGCACATGACCTTAGAATTAGTGATTACTGGTTGTTGTTGCTTCATAGGATGACCACATTGATATCGTCAACTTCAACATATGCTTAAATTCTCAGCGTATTAAGGAAAAAAATACAGCTGCATTTGGCCTCAGTGAAAAAGAAAATGAACTAATAAAGTCTGAACAAAAAGAGAATTTAGGAAGATAACCAGAAAGAACAGTAACTGAGAGCGTAACAGTGTGCAGACTATTTAGGATAACAGCTGATTGTTTTGTGGAAAAGAGAAAATAAAAGAATACCAGTAGGCGTTACTTGTTCAAGAGTCACATCTTCAAATGCCAATAGGTACTGTATGATATCAGTTGTGTAATTACTGATGGAAGCATAGAAGTATCCGAAATAGGGCAGCATAGGACAGAGAAGCAAAATTCATAGCTGGAACATACTAGTAACTGCGCGGAGAATTGTAATGGCTTACTTCCAATGTCCTTTACAGAAAACAGCTCTCCAGAAAGATTCTAATAAGTTTCTAGAGCTGGGATAGAATGTTCTACATATGGGAATCCTGGAAGCCTTAAGCCACCAGAATATCAACATATTCACTTCTAGAATTGTACTCCGAGATGCTTAAAACTATAATATTAAGTGTGTGATTCAGAACACTTAATATGTAGATTAGTTATCTTGGTTTACCATAATAATTCTGGAGATATAAGCATGAAAGAACATTTGTGTGTATATAACAGAAGATGCATAACTTATGAATAAATACCTGTAATAGCAATGCTTCATAGGTAATATGCACCAGTTAAGGTTTTGCTTTCTTTTGCATTGCTTGTGGGTTTTTTTAGTGCACATGCTGCCTGCTTTGTGTGGAAATAAGCTACTCAAATTTTTCGTTTACAGGATCAATTGCTACAGAGAAGAGAAAGCACTGCATTTTAAAAGTGATCTCAGATTTGAATAAGTAGCATATTTAGCTAGTGAGCTAAAGTGTCTGTCCTTATTTCCTACTCCCTTTACAAAACAAAGTAATGGGTGTGAATTAGGATTCTATATAATTTCAAGTTTTGTCAGAAAGACACAGAGGTGTTATTACCTGCATAATATATTAAATAATAGAAATTGTATAGAAAGAGAGCTATCAATCCCCCAAAGCTTTTACAGCTGTTCTCTGTTTTAAAAGCCAGTGAAGCAAAATAAAAATGTATTCTCGAGTTATTCTTTTCTTTTTTTAAGGAAAGCATTTGTTTTGTAGATGCCATGTTTGCCAGATTTCATCCTTCAGTGGATTCTTAAAGGCTAGCTATTTGTTTATCATAGAAATGATGGCTGATACTGAACCATTTCAACTCCGGTAGACAACACTATAATAAAGCGAATAGCATTATTTCTAAAATATAATTAGAACTGATTGTTGTATTCATTACCTTGATATTAAATCCAGAAATTAAAGTGAAGATATTATTTTATGTTAAAAAATGCATAGTCTGCTCTCTTATAATGATATCTCGACATTCCTTGGGCATGAGAGCTGTGAAACAGCTGGCCTGTTGTTTGATGCTGATAGCCAGAAAACAGCAGACTGAAAACCACAGCACTGTCACAAGTGTCCACATCCTCAGCTCAAGATGTAGAAAACAAAACTTTTAGAAAATATTTCCCAACAGAATGACAGCTGTCACCATTAGTTTGTGAAGATCTCACAGTCACTGGCACAGTCACAGTCTCACTGGCGCTCCTGAATGACTAACTGGTCGAGATTTCTGATTTATAGGCAGAGAAATAAAATTAATGTAAGAATTCTGAAAACAGCACCCTTCTACTACCAGGCAGATCCTTTGCGTTCATGGATGACAATTCTGAAGGTCTTTTTGGCGTATCTGTCTCAACTATGAGATAAGTTTTAGTTCAAATAAGGATGTAATTGTGGGTTAATTATAATCAGCATACTTCGCTTTTGTAAGTAATGTCATCTGCATGCATAATCTGCAATACAGTCCAAAAAGTTTTCCTTCAGCAAGTGAACTAACATGTAATGACAAGATAACTCAGGACTCTTGAATCACAAAGAAACACTAGGTTTTCACCAAGATGAGTACATGCTCACAGAGTACTTTACCCACCCTCTAGCTCAGATTTTCCAGCACATGTTGATTTTTCTGTTACCCTAGATGGGCTGCTACTGGTGTCCAATAAACTAGTTTGAGGTCTGCATTGTCACCAAGCTAGAGGATACAGAAGCACAGATGATCTCATAGATATGCTGTTAGCATGTGGAGGATAAAATCTGATGGCAGTTGTAGGAGAAATGACAGACATTGCTGTAAGCAACAAAAATGCATGAAGTAAACTTATCTCCAGCTCATTGGAGGATCTGAGGGTGATATTATTACGTTGCAAGTTACTGGTGAAAGAACACCATTGTATGCTCTTTTTTTTTTTTCCTCTTCCAACACAGCAATGAATATCAGAAACATCTGATGGTAGTAATAGTTAACAAGAGCTTAAAATTTTCAAATTTCTCAGAAGATTCGGTCTGCAGTCTCCAGCCACTGAGAGTTTTAGCGATGTGAAAGTTGAAGAATTTCTCTTTTCCACTAACTATCCCTACAACACACTCTCAGGTTGTATTTTTGTCTGAAAACAGCAGAAGAAACAAAGTATGCTGAAACTCTGGCTACTTCTTAAAAAGAGAGTTCATTGTTCATTTTGCAACTATCTGTTTCAGTACTAAAAAGAAAGAAACGAGGATAAAATTACATTGTTGGTTTTCTGGGGTTATAATGAAGTTTCTAAACTGTCAAAGAATGAACTGAATTGTATCTGAGTAAGAGGTAATGAAAGTACTGTATACAACAAGTAAACACATACCTGCTTGATAAGCTTAACTTTTAGCTCTCAAGACCAGATCTTTATCAGCCTACTTAGAAATCCATACAGCTAGAAGTTTTAAACACTCACCAGATAGTTTGTCAGACTGACTTCTGAGTTGCCATATACTATAGGAGAAGGCAGTATTGCAATACTTTCCTTTGGCCTTCTCTGAATTTTTTTTTTCTTCTGCATGTGGATGTGCGTTAGTTTGAGTATTGCATAGTGTAGTGGTCAGAATTTTTACTTTTTCACTTGCATTTCACAGTCTGTTTAAATGAACAAAACTACACTCTGTATTTTAACCATAAAGAAATAGGAGAGCAGAAAATACAAAAGGTTGATTTTCTTTTATCGGTAATTACTGCTCTTTTAACATTGCCTTTTTCTTTAATCTGGTATTAATTCCATCCCCAACCTTGCTCCTGAGATCACTTATTGTCAGTGTAAAACAAGAATCCCTCTTTGTCATCTGCACTGTGATCTTTGAATTAAACCACGTGAATGGGCTATGTGCTAGGTACAGTTCCATAGGGTTTATTAAAGGAAATTGTCTTAGCAAATATGTCTGTTTCATTTGATTCTGAGGAATAATTGGCTAATGAGGGAATGATTACTTTGTTCAGACATGATTACTGAAGAAATGTTTGGTCCATATGTTGCTGAATAATGGGAAATTCTCCAGTGAAAGGGGGACAATGATTAGAAGAAATAAGATAGCTGGAGAATATATTCCCCAAAGTGTTACACTGTTTTTTGTTAACAAGCCAACTGTAAGGATAGTGTTTCCCTCAATAGGAATGGAAGTTCAAAATATCTAATCGGTTTAAACAGTTTGTTGAAAATAACAGTAGGTAATTTTCTTTGTTTTTCTTAGATCAAAGACCCATGGCTTCCTCTGATAAATGATGTGACTATCACAGCTGTTTCTCTCCTGTAACATAACGTTAATTCTTTATTGTTGCCTTGATGGGCATATACAGATAAAACTATATGTCAGAAATTATCCCATCCCCTCTGTTGCTTATTAGTTGCATCTTGCCATAGGAATTTAGTGTTTGGCACTGTGAGATATATGCCATGTGCGTGCTCACATGCACACACATACACGCACGTTATAGCTGGTGTGCATTGCAGTGCTCATAGTTAATTAAGAATGCTCAAATATTTTCCTTATCCAAGGTCATATCCAGTTGTCTATACATTTCTCTAAGCCTAAAACTGACTGCTTACTCCAAGTGAATAAAATGTAAATAAGAAGTCATACACACACAGAGAGACACACACACACAAGTTAGTGTGTGTGTATATATATATACATATATATATATAGTAACTTTTAAAAAGTAATATTAACACTATAGCAGATGATACTGAACACTTCACATCTACTAATGATCCAGTTCAGGAACATGCTTGAATGGATATCTGACATGAAGCCTTTGGGCAGTCCCCCAGAAGTCGGTTGCAGACAAGAAAGCAATTGCAAAAGTTCAGATCTGTAACACTGTTCAAGAATCCAAAGATACAGACCTCTGCATTTTCAGAATTTTCAGGCTGGGATATGTGTTCTCCTGAGGCTGTAAGCTTCAGCTGAACTGCTCAGTGCTGCAGGAGATATGATCTTCTAATACTCTGAAACACACCTTGGTTGGAAGTGGTCCAAGATCACATTACAAACATGTCATTTATTTTCTAAAGTGAGATAAATAACTATTTCATAAGGAGAATGCTATAAATTTGAAATGCATTTGGGCTTGTTACTTTGCGTATTTTCTTGTTCCTTTTGGTCTATTTAGTGTTCAGCTCTGACTATGGACAATGAGTATTCAAAATGACACTTCATCAGTTCTGCTGGAAAATATAGAGTGGTGAGGTGCTAGAACCCGGAAAGGCTGTGCATGCCTCATCCCTGGAGGTGCTTAAGGCCAGTCTGGATGGGGCCCTGGGCATCCTGAGCTGGTGGGGGCAGCCCTGCCCATGGCAGGAATTGGGGCTGGATGGGCTGCTAGGTCCCTTCCACACAAAACATTCTGTGATTCCATGATTCTACAAAAAATTCTTATTTCACTTTCTGTAAGCAAAGTAGTTAGTATTTGCCAGTTGAATCCCCAGGTAGATTGCTTTCATACAGTCAAGAGTAAATGTTGGAAATGAAACATCTGTCCAACACTCTTATAACTCTCTTAATAACATTAATTGGCAGATGTCTTTAGATGACAAAGCAGAGCATATCAGTTCCGATTTGTTCTTTTCCACTGAGCTGAACCTGTGGTCACTGAAAAGTACTTACTTAAAAGACTGTCTCAGCATAAGCACTAATTCACTGAGGTCAGTAATATGAGATTTTCCATGCAGAAAATAATGAATTATAACAGCCAACTGGCCAGTGAAAAAAATAAAAATAAAAATGTTAATGTATTGTCCAAAAACATACTTTGTGTGGAGAAAGTTACCCTCTCCATTGGCAGGACTGGTATTTAATCTACATATAGCTTGCACAGAAGTACTGTGCCAATTCAATTACTGTCTGATTAATGAAGTGTAGCAGGTTTATTTCAGGGGTCTAGCTAGCTATTAATTAGCATATTGGGGCCTATACTCTACTGTTTTGCCCTGATATGCTTTGAAAAATCCCAATGCAATTAAATAAACTCTAATATGCTTTAAATAGTTGAGAAAACACATTCAGATTTTTTTTTATTTTTTTATTTTTTAAACTCTTATGGGATTTTTAAGCACATCCAGATTTAATGTAAAGCATCTGAAGTTCTTTGTAAACACTACTGGCGTGTTGGTTTGTGTTGTTCAGCAAAATAACATTCCTCCTTCTTTAATGGAAGACTTTCTCTAATATGAAAAGCCATTGCTGTTTGCTCGGGATCTTTTAGACTAAATAATGAAGATGCTGGCACCCCCATAATCCACTGTAGTGTCTTGCTTTTTCAGCAGACTACCTAAATTTTGCTGGATTTCATTACTTGTACAGTCACAGTTTTTTCAAAGACAGCAGTGCTAGCACAGGGTGGAAAACTGGAAATCTTTTCAGCATAGTATTTGAGGCCAGGCAGTAAAGACTGGAAAACATCACACTGCCTAAACTAGAAGTAATTGAACTCCTGCCCTGGATAGTAGCACACAATGATAACCAATGCACTACACATTTCTAAGGTCAAAGGAATTGTCTGAGAAGGTAAATTTCAACACACACAGTTCACAAATGGCCTGGAGAGTATTCTGGAAGACAAATGAGTGTGAGATACGTTAATAGAGCAGTGGAAATATTGGTTACAGGAGACGAGTACCTCGTTTAAAGAATTTACTAGGTTTTTCGCGGGAATCTTGTTTGTCAGAATGGAATGACTCGGCCCTGTGTCCCACACCCTGAATAGTCTAGAAATACATTTCTACCCTTGCTTTCACCACATTTCTCAATCCCTTCTCTTTTGCTTCCATTACTTTTACTCCAGCCTTCTTAATGCAGTCCTCAGATAGCTCCCTACTATTTATCTCTCTCCTTCATCTCCTGCTTTAATGCTCATAAAAAGATAAATCCCATATATTTTTTGAGTTATCAATTTCTAGGGAGCCATGCACACATGTATGTAATGTTATGGTTTGCACACAGCAGGTAACTGGCAGACGACTCTTCCATTTAGGTTCTAGTCTGATTGGGAGTTGCAACCTTACACCAAGGTGCACACGGAATCATAGAATCCCTCCATTGGAAGGAGCCCATAAGGTCCAATGAGTTTAGTTCCCAGCTCCACACAGGAGTACCCAAATATCAGACCAAAAGACTGAGAGTGGTGTCCAAAAGCTCATTGAACTGCCACATTTGGGGCTGTGCCCACAGCCCTGTTCATCCCGTTCCATGCCCACCGCCCTGTGGTGCAGCCTCTTTCCCTGCCCCCCAGCTGCTCCTCCCCTGACAGCTCCATGCCGTTCCCTCGGGCCCTGTTGCTGCCACACAGAGCAGAGCTCAGCACTGCCCCTCCCTGTGAGGAGCTGCAGCCCCCATCAGGCCTCCATCAGCTTCTCTGCTCTGAGCTGAGCACACCGAGGGGCCTCAGCTGCTCCTCATACTTCTTTGCCTCCAAAGTACTTACTGAACTTCAGGCAGATGCAGAGCGCTTTTGAATCAGTGGAATGATTCATGTGCTTCAGTCCAGGCACATGTTTCATTATTCGGCTTGAACCATGGCCGAAAGCCATTCACTTAACATTAGGGTTGTTTTATTTTATAAATAGCATTATTAACTTTCTGCCTTTGTTATTTGCATACAATATATAGTATGTATGTTTTGCATAACTGTAGCTAACTACAAGGTTAAGTGTAAAGAGTGTAAAGAGCTAAATAACTTGGGCTTAGTGATGGTTTCTAAGGACAGTTCTTAAATGATTGATCGATTGGTTGGTTGGTTGGTTCTACAGGCTAGCAGCGAGATGATATGATGACCCTTTTCCATCACAAATACTGCTCTCACCTGCATTTACTCATGTCTTTACCACATTCAAAAACACACACATTTTTATGAGGTGGACTTTGAACTATCTTTCCATAGTTATTCGGAAACGCACAATGAATGCATTATGTGGCTATTCAGTGCAGCAAAGTTAGCACATAATAATTTACAATTTTATGGAACTGCTAGGATTAGCTGTGTATCATCTATTTTTAATACACATCTTTGTGGTGTGTGAGCAAAAATAAATGTATTCGAATAAATTAAAAAAAAAAATGCACGCTGAGTTGTTGTCAATCACTTGCAGATGAGCCTATCATGGTGAGAAGATATAATGGAGATGTTTCTGAAGATGATTTATGGAGTCAACCAGCATCACTCTCGAACAACCGATACCTTTCCATCATGGGCACAAGCAGGTAGGTAAAGTTTACTGAGAATATCTAAGTGGCAGATCTGAGGATGTTGTTTTTGTGGAAATTTTTTATCTGATATATATATATATATATATTGAGTTACAGCATAGAGTGTAAAAGAAACTTGGCAGAAAAAAAAAATAAATCTAAAGCAGAGTCAAAAAGGTGCATAGTCATGTTTTAATTTGTAACTTGTAGACATGGAGAACTTTGCACCTCCTATACAGTAATGTACTGATTCACTGAGAGGTAGGAAAAGGTTTATTTCTTTCAGGGAAAATGTTGGAGTAGTTTCGTAGCAAGGAATACTAATGGTAGATTTATTGTATTTGGTTTGTGAACAGACTTTTTAATCTTATATTGGTACTGTCGATATAATAATAGTCAGATACCTTACAGAAATGAGACTTGAAATAATTGTTCTAACCAATGAGATACAAGAAACATCATATATATATACGTATTATATAAACAAGTATGTGCAATATGTATGTATAACAAGTATGTGAAATAAGTAATGTGTAAATCCTGTAAATAGTGATCGGTAATCCCACAGGGCAAAATGCAATGCTTTTATTTTCCTTTTATTTTTCTTGAGCATGCAAAAAGGCATGTAAAGAAAGAACTACTTCCTGAGCATCAGTCTGCATGCCATCTAGTCCATGTGTTCTGATCTCAATGCTAAGTAGGATCAGACTGGGTCAGTTCTTGGATCAGAGCTCCAGGTAGAACTCAAATGCAATATACAGGAAACAACCCTAGTGATCTAATTTTATTGGGCATTATTTCAGTGAACTTGTATGCCAGAACTGTGTTGTGGGGCCACTCCACTTTTAAAGGGACTGTCTTACAATGATATGTAAAGATTTTATGATGACTTATGAAAACGTGCCAGGGTTGTATATATATATACACACATATATATATGTACATTTTAAACTAAGTGAGAGTGAGCCAAAATTCTACCTAAAAGAGTTTTAAACGGATTTTAAGTTTCAAGTGGAAAAGCATTCTTCATTCCAAAGCTGTCATGTAATCACAATGACCACGCTTAAAAGCATGATATTCTATACTTCACATCAGAAATGATTGCATTTCACTGCTGCTGTTTTTACTATTTTTCAGTTACCTAAAAGCCATGATACCGCAAACTGATGTGAAAAACAAACATTTTGTGTCAGTATACAAAACTGCACTGAGGTTAATAAAACAGTACAAGCCTTATCTTTCTCATATGTAGGTCAGACTTTGGTTCTGAAACCTCCATTTGTAAAGTACTGGAGATGAAAGTCAGTATTTCACTAAAAGTGAAATGAGTACTGATGATCAGCAAAGGGATGACTGAAATTAAAGTGCCCGTTCTCTTCTGAAACTGTGAACTTCTGATACATCTCTTCTGTGGAATTCACTGGCAACATTTCCACAGAAAAGCGTACAATGGCAAATGCAAAGTGAAGAAAGGAGAGTTCTGGGAGATATCCATATCTTCAGAAGTTTCCTACACTTTTTATCACAAATGTTACATACCAGAAAACAAAATTGCCAGTGGCCTGTTCTGTTCCAGCTCTTAAAATTAATGTTTGCTCCCTTCTTATGGCATGCCATCTCATGTAAATTGTGCCACAATCCATTCTATGAGAGCAAAAATGAAAATAAAGTAAAAATTAGTGTTAATAATGAAGGCGTGTTTTTACAGTTTCAGTTTCATTGAATGGAGCAGCAGAGTGCAACCAGAGATGCTGAACAAAAAGCTCTTCACCTGTCCTTTGCTTAATTAAAATACATTAGATATGAAGATTTATTTGAGGGTTTGATGATAAATGAAGATGAATGCAATGTTTTATGGGAGGCAATTAAACATTATTTACTCAAATAAGCAATTGTGTTCCATCAATATTTGGGCTCATCTAGAAGAACATGCCCTGTTTATATTGAGTTATGGTTAGTATTTTATGGATCTTACCCATGAACTAGCAGTAATTCTGCAAAACAAAAGCCAAAAACAGCAACAACAACAAAAAGATCTTTTTATGAAAAGCGATGCAGGATATGCCATGGTAGTTCGGATCATGATCTTTTCTCTGAATAGCAAATGTGAAACTTGGGGTCATCTGCCTTTAGGAAATCTCAGTCTTTAGCTCAAGCACTTCATGTGGGGCAGCTTTAGATGTTACTACCTATAGTTGTCTGTCCTAGTGCTATGCTAGGAAAATAAACCTCCACCATTTTCTCCATAGGTTAAATTGACAGGAGCAGGAGTTGAATACCTGCAGACCGCTTTGCCTTCTTCACTCCAGAGGGCCCTAAAATAGTGAAGAAATGGACCTCAGCTCTTTTCCAACCAGTGAAGGATGATTACAAAGTTATCTCACATCCTTCCACAGACTGGAAAGATTCTCACTGTACTTTTATGGAAAGAAGCTTCTTCCACCTTAGATATTCATTGCCCAAGTTATAATTTATCCTATAGAATTTACATATTATTTTATTTGCTCCTCAGTCTTGTTGAAGTGCAGTTATAGCAACCCAGACAGGCTGTTCGCAGGAGTTCTGTCAAAGGGTGACATATTTTGGCACATAGAATTCCCGTGAGGCACACAATTTCTACTTAATCCTTAACAGGTTTTTCTGCGCTCTCTAGAGTAAATTTTAATTTTGTTCTTTAGGATGATGATCAACTTTTCATCTAACATCCCATACTGCTTCCTTTGAATTAATTAAACTCTGGTGGCAGAAATCCTTATATAAAAGTTAGCAAATCATTAGATTTCATTGACTATGGCAGTTTTTGTAGATACATCAGAGGACAAATCCTATATCTTCGCCACAGTGACAGGGGCTATAAATTACATGCATGGAGGACAGAACAGGAGAAATGGATCCACTCACAGGAAATGCTGGAAAACTGTTTCTTTGCAGCTTATCCCATGTCTCTCTTCCTGACAGTTTTTTATGAAGTCCTTCTTAAATCAGTTCCAATTGTTGGCTATGGTGAGGTTGTTATCCCATCAGATCTGTTAGCGTTAAGCTGTCTCTGTGTTTGTGTCCTTAGCCAGCTCCTACAGCAATCCCAGGCTGATTCAGTTTCTGAATCAGTTCTGCCAGTTTTCACAAGAACGCAGAACAGAATTGTTAATCGTGAACATTTACAGATGACTGACAAATGGTTTAAGGAAATGACTTATAACTTGCTAGAAACAGACCAAGAATGCAATGCACTTTAGTGGCTAAGGGGGTTCAGCGTTTCAGTCCCACAACACAAAGGGCCAAGAACACAATTATGCCGTTTTTTTCTTGACACTGATCATGTTACCAGCTAAGATGAGTTCTGGATAAATCCTCAGATCCTTTCGACACTAGGAAGAGGAAGGCATTATTGTCTTGACATTTTCTTCTAATTTTTCTAAAAAGAAAACAATAATTTGTAGCCTGACAATCTTTGCCAAGATTCAGCCTAGAAAGAGATTTTTATAGCTGAGATATAAACCCCTGAAGTAAAAATGCAGACACAACTTTAAGTACAGTGTTGCAAATGCAATGTTGTAATTTTATATGTTAATCTATCAATACACAGTATGTGCAAACATATGTTTATAGACAGAGAGACAAGCATGTATAAATGAGAGGATAAAAATCCCTATATCTCATTTGGTGCTATGCAATTTCTATCAATTTAGAAATGTGTTATGATTTTATTTTAAGCTGACATACTGTAAATTGTGCTTATTTGAGAATACTTACTTAACTCTTACGGTTTATAAGACAGAAAAGGAAGATGTCTTTGGAAGTTCTCCAGTGACCTAAGCTGAACTAATAGCTAATTGAAAAATGTTGTCCCTTCTCTGGAAACTTTGGATCAGTTGCCATCTTTAAAACAACCCATAAGCATGAATATAGTCTTCGTTGATTTACTATGGAATCTGCTATAAACAGCAGAGGCTGCTTCTTTAGGGGCAAACTGTGTATTATGCTCATATTACAAGAAAAATTACCAGATCTCTAGGTGAGGTATTTTAGAAATTTGGCAGATGGCTTTACTTTTTATTTGTGGCACAGAATTCTGTTCTAATTTTGTGTTTGATTGGAATATTCAACAGCTTCTGGTGCTACTAGGACTTGCTATCTGAAAGACAGAGTTTGCAAACTATAAATATGAACTTTGAAAATATATATCCTAGAGTTAGACCAGTAGATTGTGTTTGTAATGCTCAATTATTGGCTGACTGATGCATTTTGGCTCCAGCTCAAAAACAATGGCTGCCTGGTCGAGTCTGCCTGCCTCCTGCCAACTGAGAAGGAAGAAGAATATGGGGGTGGTGGTTAATATTGGTCCATATATTTGGTATTCAATTCTGTCAACAAGCATGTTCACAGTCTACTGGTAGCTGCACCAAGCAAACCTGTAGACATGTGCTGCCCTTGTCTCCACTGTGACACTCCTCAACTGCCCCCACAATGCAACTTTAGTTTAGGTGGATTTGAGCCAGTGTGAAGGTGCAGGCAAGGTGGCCTCTTAGGCAATGCTGGGAGCAGGAGAAAAGTTCTCAGCCACTGACAACCAAGGTGAAGTCTGGGAAGGTTCTCATTTTTCTCTTTTACATGTTATCTGGGAGCTTCCAGCCGGGACTGACTACAGGAGGCTGACCATTGCACATAAGCTCACAACACAAACTCTGAGCATTCAGTCATGTTTTTGTCTTACATGGACAAGGCTTCAGGCTTGCAGTGTTGAACTTGTGGACATAAATGTGCTCATACAAGGCTCAGTAGTATATAAAACATCCAATGACTTGTTCAACATGATGGCCTGCTTGCTCAACATCTATCCTACACAGCTGAAGCCTCTAGGCAGACCTACAATGGAAGAATTCCCTACTGCACACAAAACTGTATGGATCAGGAGCTAGAAGATTAGCCTAAGAAAAGAAAGAATTTATTTACCCCCACTGACAATTTAACTCTAGGAGGAATTTTTTTTGAAGGAGTCATTTTGAAATCAGGCTATATAAGGGGAGTCAGACACTCCTTTTCAACATTGCTGTTTTCCACAAAGAACTAAATGAAGCTTTCTTTGAACTCTTCTCAGTCATTACACCCTCTTTATCTTCTCCCTGTTTTCTTTGAAGGAATGTATATTACAGGTGAAAAGGGCAGAGTAATTTAGAGGAGAAATATAAAAAGACCACCCTAAAGTATACTTGAGATTACACCAGTGGATTCCAATCATGGCGAATATTGTGTTTTCTGTGTCATGTGAAGAGCTCGTGAAAGGCTCAAGTATTCTGAGTAGTGGTATGGGTTCAAACTCAGGTTTTGCAAGTCAGAGGGGATGAGAGTAGATAGCAGCCACTCAGTCAGCTTTGTCAGAGAGGCTTTTCTTTAGAAAGAAGGATTTAACACTTTTGTCCTCCACTGTAATTATACTGTTTACCCGTCTGTCCAGTCTCTCCATAAAAAGTGCTTTTCCTAGAAACAGTATTGAGAAAATATGCTGTGGGCCAATAGCACGTTTTGGCAAGGGATCATCCTATCTGCAATTCTGGCAAAGATTGTTCTTTTGTACTGTAAATTCTGGCAATAACCAACCTTTTCTCCTTAAACCATCAGCTTATGTTGGCTCCATTTGTTTTAAATCCCTTGTTCTCAACAGGCCATGTAATCAGAACGACAGGCTGCTCACAGGTTCCCTGGCACTCAGCTGCATGCAGGTCACGCCAGAGCCTCCTTTTTGGAAGGGCAGCTATGCACTGATGCCTTGCTACCTGTGAGCAGAGCATCTGAATCCTCTCAGTGGTGAGGAAGGCACAGCAGCTTAATGTTTAACACCACTAAGTGTTGAAGGAGAGGGTGTCTTCATATTCTGTGCACTGTTGTTTTTAAATTGGAGTCTTTCTGCTTTTTTTTTTTTTTTTTTTTTTTTTCAGCAGCTTGGCCAAATCTCCTCTGCCAACATCATTATATTGTCAACAAAAACTTTAAAGCAAAGGTCAGGTATTCGCTGAGCTTTAACTGCTTTGTTAAAGAAAAACAAAACACTTGTTAGCACCTGTCCTTTTGGCAAACGATGTGATAGTTTTTGCTGATGTACCGTGCAGTCACACTATTATTTTATGAGCTTTACAGTTCAAGAATTGATAAAAAAAAACACCCCAAACTTAGGATTTTTGAAGTGATTAATTTTTAAGAAAGCTAATTTACCTATTTGCACTATCAGTCTAAAAGTTTGAGATTCATCTCATGTGTCACTTGCCTTGATGATAAAAATGAATTATCATAAACAAAAGTGCCATACATCATCATTAGTGCACCGAGGAAAGTTAGCTATTGGGTATTTACAATCAATTTGAGGAGAAAATGTATAATTACCATCCATTATTATAATAAAAAACTTAATTTTTTTTTTAAAAAATAGAGAAATGCAATCCTGAAAAAAAATATATATAAAAAATCAAAATATTCTTCTTCCTACTATTTTGCTATCTAACACTTTTGCTGCTCAAGGGCACACAATAATTGAGCAGTATACTGAAGAAGTTTAAAATACACTGCAAATAACATGCTTAAGTGGAAATCTTTTTGTTGCTATTTAGAACTTTACCATATACAGTATTTGTTATTTGTTAGACAATTGTGCAGTTTTACTTAATTTTTTTTACACATTTTAGTGACATAAGTTTTACTTACCTCCCATGCATTTTAACCGATATTTTAAGTGATCTTGTCCATCTTGCTGTTAACTGCTTTAATGGGTTTAATTTATAGTACCCCAAAGTGGATGGGTAACTTGAAATCCCATCAATTCCCAGCCCTTTCTATTTGAATAATTTCCAGCAAGGTTTAAGCCAGCAAAGCTGTTTAGAGTCCACGCACACACATATATTTTATTCAGTCTCCTTAGTGCTGTGGAAAACTAACGAATGTTCTCATGAGGGAAACCTAAAGTAATAATAATTGATTTCTATTTCTGAAGCATTTAGATATTTTTGCTGTATCTATTTCATTTACAGATAGATGTGAGTCATCACCATGTATTTAAATGGAACTTTGGGGATGTTTAAAATCCCAGAGCACATGAAAATTTACTGTTGGTTCTTTACACAGCTCCTACCTGTTTAACAGTTTGAACCCAGTCCAAGCTTCCTCGTTTAAAAAGCACTTTGGTACTTTACTGACAACACCAATGATTCGTATCAGGTTAAGTAGAGGAGGTGGACAACATTTGGATATGTTTTTCTGTAGAAGAGAAATGAGAGGCAAAATGTGATGAGGAGAAGAGTGGCACCTTTTGTTAGACTATTCAGTATGGTCTAACACTGCCTGCTGTTCATAACAGAATATTTTACTGCTGTTTTTTGGGGGGGGGGAGTTGATATTTTTTCTGATTTTTTTTTTTTTTTTTCCCAAAACATGCAACTGCTCAATTATTCCAATAGAACTGTAAAAAATGGTAGTCAAGTTTTGAATGTTTTATTTTTTCTTCTTAACTCAATTCAGACTTCTATTTAACAGTGTTTAAAGTGGGAGGCAATTTCACCAAGGTATTGTAAGTTTTACTGTTCAGCTTTTCTGAGACAGTCCTACTCTCAAAATGCTGCATATGTGTTTTATTTTTAAGCTGCTGATAGTAATTGCTTATACTACTTCTAGGCTACATCTACCCTAGTAAGATAAACAGTGCCAGAAAACATTCCTAGACCTTGGAATTAAATAATTTATAGTATTAAATTTCTTGAATGACTCCTGGTTTGATTCAGGCCAACTTGTATTGCCTGAGGTAATTCTTGTACAATATGGGACTCTGCATGGGCTCAGTGTCAGAGGACAGTCTGAGGTTGTTTAATTTAGCAGCATAGATATAGTTCTGGTGCTTTCTAGCGTACATAATTCCTAAAGGGCTTCATAAAGAAACTAACAAAAAATAAGAACATTCAAGTTTTTCTCCTTCTTTTTCTTCTTTCTTTTTTTCTTTCTATTTTCTTTTTCTTTTTCTTATTCCTTTTTCTCTTACTTTTCCTTTTCTTTTCCTTTTCTGGCTCTGGGCAGCCTGGTTGGTGACCCTGCCTGTGACAGGGGGGTTGAAACTTATTCTTGATCATTATTTTCCTTTTCAACCCAGGTGATTCTGTGAGTCTATGATTCTTTTCATTTTCTCTTCCCTTTTTTTTTTTTTTTTTTTTTTTTTTTTTCATATATTTTCTCCAAAATTAAGTCACTTTCATTCTAATTCAAAAGTAGTATAAATTTGGGGCTCTTAGAAGAATAGAAAACTTTAAAAATATGGCCCTGACAAGGTAAAGGTAAAGCATATAATTCTATTCTATTGAAAACCAAGATTTCACATCTGTTTGAGTGTGTTGAAGCCCTGGTTTTCCACTTTGGAAATGCTGGGGATGTTTTATATTTGATGTGGTAACATTTCTGTATACTCACAAAGTACTTTACTTCCTGGGTAGTGGTACTGGTGGGTGTCTCTGAGCACTGTTGTGACTTCAATTAATGTGCAGATGGATATAGTGATTAAATAGATACATTGAGTGGATTTAAAGAAACAAAACAGCAAACAAACAAACCAAACAAACGAACAACAAAAAAACAAGTACTCTTTAAACATTTACAGATGCACTTTCTCTGAAAACTGCCTGAAACACATTTCAATATGATAAATATAAAATTTTCCTTGTTTTGGACAACCTGCATCTTCTGCCTGTTTACATAACTATATTCTACCTCCCTACACTCCCATCTGCACCATTCTTTAAAAATTCTTCCCCTAAACTATTGTGTAGGATTTATGTGTGCTGTTAAACAGCTGCCAAGTTTCATTCCCTAGGCGACTGCACTTCAGCAGTGGATGAGAAGCTTCTTGTAAACTCTGTAAACCATTTTGGGCTCTTTGCAGATGGAAGAACTGACTAAATCAGCGCTACACAACTTGTGCTTCTAGAGTTGCACGTGGCTTTTTTTGGAAGGCACATATCCGATAGGAGCTGTTTTGACTTCTTCCTGTGAGGCAACAGGCAGGGTGTTTAGCTGTTCCCTACCATCTCTCCAAGCAGCCAGGAAAGTTGGCTTACAGCTATTTCTCTGTGCTTATGCGCTTAGTAGGATTCTATACATGGCATTTGATAATATATTTTTCAGAGGAATGTATGTTCAAAGAAATATGTATGTGAGACATAAGAAGGTAACAGAACTGAATGTGTATCCTGTCATATCTTTCATCAAAATGATGATTACAATAATTCTTTAATTCTGGACTGAAGTAATCATGCCAATTGTGAAGCTATGACATCATCAAAACAGTATTATGATTTCACTCAAAAGCCAAAGTTGGAGGAAATCAAGACTGAGCTGTTTCCTCTGTTGCTGGAATACAGAGAGCCAGAACACAATGAGTGTGAATGATGAATGAGCAATGCAGCTAACTCTTTTAACAGGAAAGCTATCTTCCTTTTGCCTCTGACCTATTCACTGAGCAGCTGGCAAATGGCTCTAGTAAAGTCATCCTGTTCTTTTTTCCAACCAAAAAATCTCTTGTGTATGCAGTCTTTCTAATGGATAGCAGAGATATGTCATTCATATCAATCGGTCTTCTGTATCTCTATGTTTTATTCAGCTCCTGAGTATTATGTTAAAATGCACTCTGATATTCATCAAGTTTTCAAACAATCCATAACAGCAACTGAAAGTGAAAAATAGCCCAGGAGTTGTTACGGCTTTTCCCAATGACCTGGGAGGAGCTGATTGGCATGATGTGACTGTGGAACTAGGACAGAATTAGAAGTGATGCTGGAGAGTGAGAAAGAATTTGCAGCATCAGTGTGAAAGTCATCTATACTCTAAAGGTACACAAAAGTTAATGCAGCTGTCTCATCTTTTACGTATTTCACTTTAATTGGCAGAAATACCTGTAAGTAGGTAGAGCAAAGATGTTTCTTATAATTCTTAGGCTCCTTCTTCCATCACTGCCAATGCAAATTTAATAGCTTGTTATCACCATCAGAACTACTACTTCAGCTAAGCATAACATGGTACTGCCTTTTAACTGACAGAATGATTGATGTATCATACATTTAAATTTGTAAAAAATAATCTCCTGAGTGATAACTTTATTTAATCTAACTAGTATAAGATAGCTGTGATAACTCTGAAAAAAGTAACAAATACAGAAGATCAATGCATCAAAAACAGAAACAAATAGAACTTGAAATCATAATAAATAATAATTTGAAGTTGCCAGAATCTCAATGAAATTCAGTGGTAGCCCTGAAAATTTGAGATTGTGTGGATAAGTATTTTAATGGAGCCATCCCTGTGTTTTTTTTCTCATTGATATTATAACAATGCCTAAGAAACAAGGAGGAATATACTCTATTGTCAAGACTTAAAGTGCTAGAAGAAGCTACTGCTTTGAAGAACACACAATCCAACAAGATGAGATTGAAAAGGAAAGACAAAAGAGGTGTAATACACAGCAAGAATGAACATCCCCATTTCTCAGTTCTCTTTCTCTCTTTTTTTCATGAAGTATTCTCATGCAGGTTTCTTTTTCCATTTGTTTTCATCTTACTCAGTCAACGAGTGGTGGGCTCAGCACATAATTTCAATAAAATGTCCTTCCAGGCAGAAAATCATCCATTAACAATATTTTGACTATGGAAGAAAAAGAAATATTTGATCTTCTCATCAGCATAATGATAATACATCTCGTTTGCAGTGTATAACTGTATATTATTTCCAGAAAGATCGTAGGCTGCACTGCAAATGAGTATTTCTATTCTACAGATACTCACATTTGGAAAAACTGAATATCACTTCTGTTCACTAAGCTTATGAAAAGCCTGTTCATTACTTAAGCCTGAAAACACATTTGCATGAAGCTTACAAAGTGTGGAAGCTTTCTATGGGTGTCCCTGTATGAGGAAAAAAATTTTGAGTGGACTGCAGGTAGAAGGAGAATACAAGGAGACAGAAACAGACTCATTCATGATTATCACCTGCTAAATATATCATCAGAATAATAACTCAACCAGGTTCGTTTCATATTAATAAAAATTAGGGTGGCTATTTAGAAATTACCTCATAATGGATTGCTGCCATTACTTTTTCAGAGAATTTTGGGACATGACCTTAATGATGAAGGAAAATATCTGAGATTTTCTATCCTGTTTGAGAATAGATGTCTGTGTGGATTCATCTGGATGAACATGGATCACGTAGAAATGCTTCTTAGAACTGCTTTTTTTTTTCTTTCTTTCTTTTTTTTTTTTTTTTTTTTTCTGCCAGTGTGATTTGTATAATGAAAAATGCCCCTTTTAGTGTATTCTGTTAGAAAGCTGTAACGTTTTGCTGCATACAAAGAGAAAGTGAAATCAGTTAGATTCATTGAATCAGAATGGTTTGTGTTGGAAGTCACTTTAAAAACCATTTAGTTCCAACCATCCTGACATGGGCATGGGTACTTTCCACTAAATCAGGTTGCTCAAAGCCCCTTTCAACCTGTCCCTGAACACTTCCAGAGCAGGAGAATTAGAACCTAAATGACTTAAATCCACAATGATTTTCAAAACAAAATAAGGAAAGAAAATTATTTTGGGGAAAATATATATATATATATATATATATATATATATATATATTTTAGTTTTAATTTTGATTCATGTTTTTAAAAGATTTTTCCTTTCTGTAAGAAGGAGCTACCATTCTCTGACCGCATCTTTTATACATGACAGCTAGTTTTGATAGCATGGTTGTAGCAAAAACTGCAAGTTTTTTGTTGTTTGTTTTTTTTTTTTTTTTGTTGATGTTTTTCCCTTCTGTCTTTGTTTACTTCAAATCTTTTATATATATATATCTCATTGTTTTTCTTTTCTTTATTCTTTATTTTGTTGTTGTTCTGTTTAGGTTTTGAATTTTTCCATTGTAACTTGTACAGGGTAATAACTGCATTGGGTCAGGCCAAAGGTCTTACATAGATCAGTGTTCTGTCTTCAGGAATGCTCATAAGTGATACACCATTAGTGTAACAGTAGAAAAATTCCTGTTAAAACTGTTTGCTTGGGGAGAGAGGGGTCATGGTAAAACTTTGTATTTTTGTTTGTTTGTTTGTTTTCTTAACTTAGTTACTTTTCACTTTTTTTTTTTTTTCTTTTTTTCCTTTAAATATATACATATATGTTGTAGAACCAAATGCTTATTCCACTTTTCTTAACAGTTACATTTCTGCAGGGTTGTGTTTTGTTGCAACTGTTTCTTTAAAAAAGCACTAGAGAAAACTGTGAAAGGCTGTTCAGTGCAGAAGCCATGGAGGTTTAGTTGGAATTTCAGCTACTCCCACTTAAGACTCTGAAAGCATTTCTGATTGAAAATATTTCCCGTATTCATTCATTTTTGTCAACTTTTTTTTCCCCGTTATGTTGCTGTTATTTAGGGGATTAAAATATCAGAACTTTATATCAGCTTTCCTACTGGAGAGTCAGGCAAGCAGGAACATGCCGTTTTTGAGGGTTACTATTTTTATAATTATGACTAGATATGTCTTCAGATGTCATGGTGAGGATTTACTTATATATATCTACAAAATGAATAAAATACTACTGATAGGTATTCCAGATACGTTCTGTAAGGAAAACTGAGATGAATGTTTATTTTTGTCTATGGTTAAAATATAGAACAGCATAAATGACTATCAAATATCATATAACTTGTAAAATTGCTGTATTTGGCATAAGCTGACCAATGTGTGCACCAGAAGAATAATTAGACTTGATTAATGATCTTATTTGTCTTTTTGACAAAACATTATTTGGGAGATATTAAATGAAATGTTTTGTTTGCAGTAACTACTCTTTTATTTTAAAATATGAGATATGGAGGATGTTCTATTGTAAACTAGAAAACTTCATTCTGCCTGCTGTGAGTTATGAGTGCATATCAAATTTTAATGAAAAAGAATAAATAAATTTTCTCACAGTTCACCATCATCTACTATATCACTCAGTTCATCCCATATAATGTGTAATAAACTGAATGCTTCAATTTTTGCTTTATGTGACCATTTACAACCAGGACTATTGCTCAAGAAATTGTCATCTCACAGTAGTTCACATAACAAGTCAGTAGATTAAGGTTCCGTGCCATACATCTTGACTGAAAAACACATGTTTAAAATAAATAAATAAATAAATAAATAATAAAAGCTAAGACTGACAAAATTCAGGGTACATAAATTAAAGTATATTAACAATAATGTAGAACTGTACTCCTCATCTCTGGTCTTGAATGGAAAAGGAAGGGAAAGGGAATGGGATAAAATGAGCCAGTAAAGTGGGTGAAGCAGTCAGAGCTCTCTTTATTCACTGTGTTGCCTGATTAATAGTTCTAGATACTATTGCAGTGTTACCCTTCAAGAAGAAAGTTTTAATACTCAAAAACAAACAAGCAAATATTCTAAATAACAATTTTATTAAGAAACCTCTAGGATATTTTCTAGTACATTCCAGAGGAATTAGAGAAGGCTAGTTGATGGGAAGCTAGACTGATTTAAAAATCTCTGATAGTACCATGAAGAATTTTTTTAATAAATTCTTATTTTAAACTTTCTTTATATTCATTGTATCATTGTTCATTCCTGTGAGAATACAAAAAGATACCACAGCACAGTTGGTGGTAAAGAAGCTTGGGTAAGCGTACAGACTAGATAACAAAAGTAAGGAGCACCAAAAGTCCCCCTGAAGTTTATTGGATTTCAGTTAAATCTCATTTTCCCTAGTGAAGACATTCAAATAGTTTATATCTAAAGTTATGAGGGATACCTACTGTACTGCTTATTAAATAATGACACAAAACTGATTCTTTCTTCCAGAAATGAATATATGTAAAAGCAGATCTGATTGAAGACATTTTTTCCCCTACTCTTATTAGTGGTTTCTACTGAAGGAAGGATAAATGTAGTCTAGTACATATAATACAGCTTAGTATGGTCTATAAAGGACTAGATAGAAAAAGCATTTCAGGAGGAACCTCTGATGAGGTATTTTTGATTTTCCTAGAAAGCTGATATTTATCACACATTTATCATTATTTGTCATGATAAAGGCTGGAGATGAGTAAGGCAAACCCCATGTTCTATATGAAATTCAGATCCATTAGCATTTAAATATATATATATATATTTGTTTTTTAAAAAGCACCTTCTTCTTTAGAACTGTTCCTAAAAAGAAGAACATTCATTTTAGTTCAGTTCTGAGAAGGTTATTTTACATTATGGATGATGATGAGAAAATGAAAAGTGCAGAATAAAAGGTATTTTAAAATCTTCCCCCATTATGAAATGATTGCTGTACTTATTGTAAATGAAATCTAAGACGTTTCTTAACATTTTTTATGAGTACCATGTTCTCAAAAACAAGATAAAGACAATTCTATGATAGCTCCAGAGATCCAAAAGAGCATTTATTTGCTTATTTATTTATTTCAAAACGGAGAAGCTAGCCCAGTTTTTAAAGCAAATGAACTTGTAAGACTAGATATACACCAGCTCTCAGGGAAAACAGACTTCTGCAGTATCATTTAAACCTAGCTGCATACATATGCATCTGTCTCTTAATACTTTTTGTACATGCTGACTAATTTTAACCACATTTGACAGCTAAGTCATAGTGAATTCCCTTTGTTTGTGCCCTCAATGAGGAGGCTGAATCTCAAGATCAGTATTTCTTAGACACTAGAGAGGCCGAGTACTACAGTACACTCCACGGTACGAAAAACATAGTGAAAACATTCGCCTAATAAAAGTGTGAGTCCAAAATTTGGCATGTGGAAGATAGTATTTGTTAGCTCTTCTACTTATGTTGTTATGTGTGTGTAACATATAAGTATTTTGAATTTCCTTAATTCTTATGACTTTTTAATGTTTCAAATTATTACTTAATATTTCCAAAGACTAATAAGACTCAAGTGAAGAGACTACTCACTGAAACTAGTGGAAGATAAATGTTGTCTGGGCTTCTTAGTGTAGGAAAATTTCTTCCTTTTTATTAGCGATTCCATAATATTGAAATGTTTCTTACCTAGATGGGAGAAAACCCATTGTGGCAGATCATTTTTCTATATCAATGAAGTCCACATCAGCAGCTTGTATTTTTTTTCAATATTTTCCTTACTTGAAAACACACACCAGATCAATTTGCTAAATAGTATGTACTGCTTAGACTGGTCAAGAGACTGAATTCCAAAAGTTTGGTATGAAAAACTGAAGAAATGCTGGCTGCAGTTGAATTTCTGGTAAAACCGCAGCTGAAAATAGTAATACGAGGGCTGCCTCCTATTTGATTACACTGCCCCATGACAACAAAAGCAGATGTTGGCAGAAGTTGAACCCTCTTGAGAATATTTTTGTTAAATTTGGCACCAATGCGACAGATGGCAGCAAAGGCGTTGTCTGACAAAATGGTTTCTAACATGGAAGTGCATATGAAGCAAAGGTATGATATTAAATTCCTCCAAGCAGAAAATTGGCACCCATAGACATGTATCGATACTTGCTGAATGTTGGTAGAGACCAAACAGAGAATGAGAGCACGGTGAGGCACTGGGTGGTGTATTTCAGCAGTGGCAACATCAGTGTGAAGATGTGAAGGGCAAGCCATTTTCTGGTATGGCCATGCACAGCTGGTGCAAAACTTCATGAGTGCAGCATGCAGCTCTTGTTATTGCTTGCAAAAAATACATTACTAATGGTGATGACTGTATTAAAAAATAGTGTTTTGTAGCTAAGAATTTGCTCTATCAAATAATGTCATTATTCTCTTTGTTGCAGTTTCTATGGAAATAAGTAGGAGGCATTATTTTTGGAGTAACCTATATATTTTACCTTTCTAGGTTGTTCTTCCATGCTAGTTTAAAATGTTGATTTCAAAAATATTCTTGATATTTAGTACATTCATTAGAGCATCAGGAAACTAAGAATGAATAGGGTTGTGAACTCCACCTGGTTGCTCCACAGTCCCACTGGCTATATCAGGCTCTATCTTGAGGCTTTCTTCAAATGCAGTACTAGCTTTTATAATTCCAACAATTCAGGTGGCTAACCATATGTGTTCTTAATGAGTCAGGAAATTAATTACACATTTAATTCCTTTACAGAATTCCCTTTCTTTTAGTGAAAAATCTTCCTTGAAACAATTCTGTCTTCTTGCACGTTCTCTGACTCTTTGTTACTGTTGGATGTTTGCTGCTAGATTTTTGTGAAATTGGCATGTAGGAACTGGCAGGAGCATATCTGTGCATTATTCTGCAGAGGTTTCAAAGTCTTTAAGTGAAAACTTTCATGACCCTGTAGCAACAAATAAACTGTTACCTGGAGAAACTGATTATCCAAAGAAAAATTGCAAAGAACAAGCATAGTTCTCTGTGGAATTTTAGTTTCACTTAAAAGATCTTGAAAGCATTTTCTTCAAGTAACATTTTCTCTGTACTACTTCATGGAAACAGCGAAAAAAAAAGTTTGCTTCAAAGGATTTTCCTTAAATTTGCAAGCAAGAAGTTCCCTAGAGTCTCTTGGGATAGATTTCAAAAGTTTGAATGAAAGCAACTGGAATATGAACATCTCAACCTGGGCCATGCTGTATTCTCTATCATCAGTGGAAAAAGTAACTGCTTCTAGAAAATGAGCTATATGATGCATTGAAAAACTTTTGAGAAGAGTGTCTTTCCCACCATATAAAAGACATTTTTAATAACTTGCTTAGATTTCTAGATCTAGCTTCTAACTTCATTTTAAGGTAAAATAATTTACATCACTCACAAGCAAAGATTTTCAAGATTTTGGAATTGTTTCTATTCTGTTTTAGATCTCTGGCACTATCTGGGACGAAACAGATAGATTAATAATAGTAATAATAATAATAATACTAATATGCAACTTTAAGAAAAATGATAGTTATCCTAGTATTAGTCACAATCACTATTAAGGGTCATATTGCAGAACTTAATAGAACAATAAGCCAGTAGCCAATGTTCTGCATAAATAATGAGCCAAATCAAAATCAGTCATGCATCTAATTGGGACATTTGTACTACACTGCTTGAGGCATGGAATACTTTTCTATGCTAGATATGTGCTTGGCAAATTTAATCAGATAATCAACTCTCAGTCTCATTTCCTTTTTCTGAAACTCTTTGTAGCAGTAGGCATAGGTGAGGTAGCATTCCTAGTGATGATGGTATTTGACGATCTTAAAAAAAAAAAAAAAAAAAAAGATAGAAAGAAAGACAGAGAGAGAGAGATGCTATTTAAGACGATAAGTACAATAAGTACCTGTAAACAGGATCTTGTTATTATTATTATTTTAACAAAAAATATTCAAGCCTAGAAGTGAAAGAACCAGACTGGTTACCCAAGTTCTCTTTCTAGCTGTTCAGCTACCCTGATGTTTGATCATTGCCATATCTTTGAACATTTCTGTATCTCAGACTCCTCCTTTCTAAAATAAAGTAATGGTAAATATTTATTTATTTTTTCACTTAAAGATTTGCTTAAAGAGCAGATTCATTGGACCAAGAGATTAGTTTTCAAAACAGTTAGGCTGAGAGCCTTCACTGAAATATTAGAAAAACCTAGCATCTTACCAAGATCAAGGTCAAAAGCTTGTTGGACAAAACAATGCAAACACTACCCAAAAAGTAAGTTTTTGGAAAAAAAGAAGATTACATAGTAATTTTCATCCTCAAGAGAAAACTAGCAGTCAGGAAAAAATTATTTCCACATCTGAGATGGCCAGAGTGCCAGCTGAACTCCCAGATAGATTCATCCAACCCACCTGTGGTCACTCAAATTATTCATTGATTCCTTTCCACAATACTTTCTCTCCTTGGGTTGTGGACCCACCATGCAGATGAACAACAGCTCTTCTTAGGCATTTTGGACCATGTTGCAGTTCATGTGGCAAGAACATATTTGATAACTTGCAGAGAAATCTTTCTTTGTATTGAGGCATGGTAATATGACAGGACATGAACAGGAATTATGTGATGGCTAATAAAAAGCATGGCATTTATTTATTTATTTATTTATTTATATGGTGTATGAGAGGAGGAATTATAAAGTGTGTTCCTCGAGATCTTGCGGCAACATCTATTCAGGAGTACAAGCTCAACCATCCAAAATTATGAAAATATGATAGTACAGAAAGTCTTAATACACACCAGCAGAAGGGATTTTTTATTATTATTTTTATTTTTTAAATAAAAGGTCAGGAAGGACAATTTATTGTGTCCAGAAGAACATATTAGGAGAACTGTATTTCAAATCTCATTAAAGAAGTAAAAATACCAAAGGTGACTGATTTCTGAATACTGAAGTACACTATGTCTCAGTTAGGTATTAGTTATTTCATTCTGTTTAGCTTACTAGTGTATAGAAACAAAAAGTTCTGAATAAATATCAGTTTGCTGCTGTGCTAATGAGAACTGTTCTGGGGAAAAAATTCAGCCAAGTATCTCTCAGTCCAATTGAAATGAAAAAGCACATAGTCTTTCAAAGTGGCTTTTTTAAATGCTAGAGTATAACTGAGAATTTTGTGGTTCTTTCTCAAAATTATACAGACTTGTAACAGAACAAGGAGACCATGAGAGCCAGCTATATATCCTTTCCTGAGACAGGCTCAGTGTGGCGCTTGCACTAGACCTAGCTTTCAGGCAAGATCTAGAAATTCCCTGTGCATGTTTTCAGTGCCAGAAGAGGTATAAACACATCTTACCACAGGCCATCACCAATCTTTTTTATGGTTAAGGTCAAGATGAATATAATGAGCTTTAACCAAAACCTTCATTCACTATGCTGTTGACTTGAAGCTTTTGAGGTTTTAAAAAATTTTAATTAACTTTCTCACGTTTGCTATTTTTTATGCCCATCTACCTCCTTAGTAGACTAAATAAATCTCTACAGTGGAAAACTGACACATTACAAAAGACTATTTTTGTTGTGTTTCTGATTTGGCTGTCAATGACTGTAACACGGTCATGTATAAATGTGAGTTTATGAGTACTTTAAAGTATTGATTTAGGAAATACAGGCTGTCCACAGAATCCTCTACCACTGTATGCAGCCATGGGCAGTTATATAGTTAAAGCTATAGGTCAGCCTAGAAACAGAAGCAGAATCTTGCCCAAAGCACAACAGTTGCTCAAGATTCATGCCCCAGGGACAATGTAGGTTGAGGACCACCTGATTTTAAAGTAATATTTTGGCAGAATTCTGTAAGGTTTGGATATTTATCAGAATCAAAACTTTTTCAGTTACAGTTTCATCCACCTCAGTTATGATCTGCCTGTGAAATATCAGATGAATTTAAAAGAGAGAGAAAAAAAGTATCCTGAGAGTCCAGCAAATGCAAAACTAGTCTTGCATTATATTAGAAACTTTAAAATTATATTGCTATCTAGTACCAGTGCTTTGGTTTGTTTATGATAGGTTATTTTGTTGAACTTTTGAAAGCTATTGAATGTAAGAGTTTAATCCTGGGACGCTAGTAACAATTTTCCTTTTGTAGATGGGAAGCAATTTGATTTACTGGTATAAAACCATCAGAGGGATTATCTGTGTTTGGTAGAAATGAACTGAAAAAGCTCAAAGAACTGGTAAAGACCAGGGAATAATGTGAGCTCAGTTACATTCCTTTACAAAATACCTACAGCTCAATATCATGCTTAAGTATGGTGAATTTCTTACGGTCATGTCTCTGATTAATTTAGCTCTTATTCTGTAGACCGAGGCTGGAGAGAACAGACTGTCTAAAATTATTAATCAGGTGGTTATGATTAACAGGTTGGTAAACTGTAATGTTAACATAGATTGGTCTTTGTTAAAAATTTATTTTGAAGACCTCAAGAAAATTCTCAGAAACAACTGATTCAGGTGTGAGGAAAAAATGTTGGATATCTCTGTTAAGATTCCAGTGGCCAGGCATAACTCTCCTTGAGTTTGACTATGACCTAAAATAAATTTTATGGAATTTGATTTTTAATGAATTCATTGTTGCTGTATGTTGCTCTTTGAAATAAAAAAGACAAGAATTAAATGGCATTCAAATTTCCATCACTCCTTTGCAACTGGATTCTTCAAAAATAAGTATTAAGGCATCACAAATATAATGATCTATACCAGTTTATGACCACTGCTGTAGAACACACACACACACACACACACACACACACACATATATATATATTCGCAGTAGAATAGCAGAGGTTTTCATTTTTCTGATGCTATCACCACATTTGTGTCAGGAACAAGAAAGTTTCTGTTGCTGTGCTAATTCTTCATGTGCTTCACTGGGGATAACATGAGAATATGTCCATTACCAGCGCAGAAACCCAGGAGAGGCAATAAAAGGCTCGGAGCAGCAATCCAAAGCATGATCTTCTCTCTCTGAAGGCAACAAATCTCAAGATTAGGAGGAGAGCTTTGCAATGCTTTCAAAATAACGTTATGGATGAATGAGGAACTAGATGACAACATTAGCTGCTTAAACAACAGTATAAGCCTCAATTGTCCAAGGTGGAGTGGAAAAAAAAAAAATAAAAATAAAAATAAAAATCTTTTCAATCTTAAATTTGTATTTAAAATGACACTAGTTTCACAGAAAAAAATGTTAACCACATTACAGTCCCCATGAGCCAGCTATAGGAATCATCCATCTTTTATTTTGACAAAGTTGTTTTTGAACTTATTCTTTAGATTTGGGGTGACCTTTTGATTTCAAGAATTTGAAAAGTTCCAGCAGACTCTGGATAATTCTGTATTACTCTGCAAATTCTTTCATCACTGGGTCTTGTCTGCATGTTCTATGGCAACACAGCTTGGACTTACCATATCGCTTATAATTTAGACCCTGAAAATGTTAGAAAGTCCATTCTCTTGTCATTTGGTCCAATCTCTTCAATACTTAGTTTTTATTACTGTCAGACCAGGAGGAAGGGAAGAGTATAATTAAAATTAACCCACATGTTAACATTTTTTTTTTTTTTCTTTTAATAATAGGGGGGGGAGGGGATTGGAAGCACTTGAAGATCCTGACAAAGTAATGTATATTTGGTTCACAAAAACATTCTTACCTTTGATCATTAATCAATGTGTAAGTGAGGAAACACGCTGCACAGTTCCACTTTTCTTCACTTTGGAGGTCAGAGGGTAGGAAAACTGCTTTTTCATTTAATTGCATACAAACATGTCCCCAGCCACTGCTTAAGCCAATTCATACATAGAATGTTAAACTACTGCATGTGAAGTTAGAAGCAAATTAATATTTCATGAAAATCTTGCATTAACCCCTTGATCCTGACCTTCAAGTTTAATGTGGAACTGGAACAAAGATGTAAACCAAAGGCTTCAGTGCTGCAATAACAGCAAAGAACACAACTTCTAGAGGTACTCCCTTTCCTTTTAGTTCAAAATATCCATCAGCTTTTACACAGCTCTAGATATTCCTTGTTTGTTCCTATATTGTGTCTATCTTCACAAAAATCTGTTCAGGAGAGGAAAGTGGTTTTCATTTACCTATTTGCCTCACATCTTAAAGAAGCATAAACTTCAAACAGGACAAAATATTTTGAGAAATCTGAGTGCTTACCCAAAATCTTTACAAGGTATATCTCATTTATAATAGTACACCTCAAAAACTTATTCTCTCCACTCTGAATCTGCTTAGTACTTTATATGTTATATAATTCTGGGTCTCCAGATAGGGTAAACAGAAGAAAACACAGAAACTGAAATCTATGAGATTCCAACATTTCACACAGCACGTGGCACTCATAAAGATACAGTCCTTAGTGAAGAAAAAAACCTGATCAACCTTTCCACCCACTAATTGCTTTTACGACCCCTTAATTTACTGAAACTGACAGATAGATACCAAATTCAGAATTGTATTGTAAATCTACCTCTAAAAGTGCTCAACACCTGAGCTTTAAAAATAAATCAATTCCTAGCCCCTACGTGGGTGTGGAAATATTCAAGAGTGGAAGAAATATGGATTAATGCTGTGTTGTCTGCCTCATTCTATTGGGAACAAGAATGAAGAACTATGACTTTCTCCATTACTATCATAAGCATTCTTTATGAAACTTCAAGATGGCAAATTTCATAGAATCATAGAATTATTTGAGTTGGAATTGACCCTTAAAAGCAATCTTGTCCAACTCCCCTGCCATAAACAGGGACACCTACAGCTAGATCAAGTTGCTCAAAGCTCCATCCAGCCCCACCATGACTGCCTCCAGGGATGGGGCATCTGGGCAACCTGCTCTCCAGTGCCTCACCATCCTTATTGTAAAAACCTTCTTCCTTATACCCAATCTAAACCTCTGCTCTTTTAGTTTGAAACCATTTATCCTTGTCCTATAGACAGTAGACCCTGCCAAAGAGTCTTTCCCATTCTTTTTTACAGCCCTTTTTTAGATACATTAACTATGCCTTTGCTAAACATTTTAGTACACTCAAAGCCAGAGTGCCTTGCTATAGCTGTGGCAGACACTGCAAAAGGAACCATGCAGGTGTTTGATACTGCTGGGGCACAGTGAGCTGTAGAACACAGAGCTGAGAGGAAGGCTGCCAGATTTGATGCAGAAGTCTTTTCCTATTAAATTTTAGCATTAAAGAATCATTTCACAAATCTTTCTTTCTTTGAACAATTTGAACTATTCTATTCATAGTAGAAATATAAAATAGATATGGGACTTTTTTGCTTATACTTGCAATCTCAACAGCAGTGCTTATTTCAAATAAAAGTAAAATAATTACATTCTTTAGTTTGTGCAATTTTTGATAGAATAGTACATTTATATGTTAATTCTTCTAAGATCAACTTTATTTATCTACAGGAAGCTATTCCAAGATTGTTGTACATTTTCTTCACTTCTGAAATGTTATCACATTTAATTGCCTGATCTTATTTGGGTTGCAATCATAGTCATTAATTAGCAGGAAGGTGAGGGACAGCATCATATCTAACTATCTGTTATGGCTGCTTTAATGAGGAAAATACCTGCCATCATTTTAAAGGCATCCTGTATACTTCACAAATACAGCTTGCTGTAGCATTCTCATTTAGACTGTGAACATCAAAGGAAATTGATGTCAGGTGTGAACAGAAGCTGTTGAATATATCTGTTGAGGAAGCTGAGTCTGGGTGGGAGAGATGAAGGGCAGCTTAAAACATTAACAAAACTACAGGTAATTAGTGTAAACTTTCAAGGGTAAGGTATGCTTGAGGAATAAAAATGTTGTTTATAGCTATTCCCTGTAGTGCCACTATTGCTAAGGGTCTGTCAATGTTTTCATTTATAAAACTCTATTTTTATAGGATTGTACACTTGCAATAAAAAATGTGCTTGGGGCTAGAAGTTGACAATTTAAAGAAAAATAAATTGTTTTTGTTGTTTTGGTGCTTTTTAAAAATTATATGAGTGTACGAATAACAATTTTATCTGGTCTGACTGGTTGTTTTCCTCTGTATAATTCAGCTGTTGGTTTAAAATCAATTTAATGAAATTTGGCAAGCAATTAGTTCCTAGCATGGGCTAATCAGTGTTGGAATTCTTGGAAAAAAATAAGTGAACCAAGATTATTTATTGTTTCACAGGCACAACTACACCTTTCAAAGGGAATTGTAAAGAATTCAGAGCATTTGTGGAGTATGTTGAATGCATATCTTTGTTCCAAGAAAAATGTTATGGTACAATACCTGGAAAAAAAGCTTTAAGAAGTACTTAAAAAAAAAAAAAAAAAAAAAAACAAAGCATAGTCACTTATCAAGATATTGTAAGCTTACTGTACACTATCAGGCTTGCCAGTCGGCTACCAGTGATGTTGTCCTATCTTATCTCAATAATTTTCCATAAATAGGATATAATAGGAATCTTTTTTGGCTACTGATATCCTCAGGCTCCTACACACAAGAGAAAGACAAAGTAATTTCCTGAGATTTTTTTAAAAAAGTGCTTTTTGACTCCTGTTCTGCAATTATAGACATATATATATATTCACCTTTATTCAATATTGGATTCTATTTACTGTAAGGGTTGTTTTTCCCCTCACTGCATATAACATGAAACATTATAACGGCAGTGTAACAACATGTGCGCTTCTGTGAGACAGATTCTTTTGAACAGAAATTCAAGGCCTAAATATGTCATAGGTCACATGAGTATATGCACAGAATAGTGTTTTCTGTTCCTACAAGTTTGTTCTTTTTTCACCTTCCAATATTTCTGATTGCTCATAATTGAAATATATCTATTATGTAGATGAGGGAAATTTAGACAAGTAGTTGGCTCAAATGTTGCTCAATAGAGCAGTACTGCCATGGGACTAGAAGTCAGTTCTCTTGAATGTCATCCTAATGTTTTATCCACTGTTTGAATATGGTTCTGTTGTCAATCCATTGAAATCTTAGGGGGAAAAAAGAACTGGCCCAAGTTTTACTTCAGTCTGTAGCAATCATTGTTATATGTTTCCAAATAAAACCCTTCAAGTTTTTAGAATTTTTCATCAACTCTCTAAAACATTATGTTGATAAACATATATGTGTGTATATGCATGTGTGTACCTATGTGGATAAAATAACGGGATATGATTTATGTATAAAATCTCTATATAGAGTACGTTCCTTACTCATCAGTGATCAGTTTCAAACTGTGTATCAGCATATTGTGTGTGATGGAAGAAGTAATGTTATTGTCACAAATCCTTGCTCCAGCTGTTTTTGGTGAAAGATGATATTTTCATGAAAGTGAATTTCTTTTTAATGATATCCTTAAAATCATGGCCAGAATTTAATTTCTGTGGGCTCCATTAAGAATGTGGGATTCTTTCATTTCTTCTCAGCCAGTTGTGTGACTTTCAAACATGAATCCAGGTACATATGCCAAAAATGCAGGATCATGGTCATCTGACCTAAGCACTTGCATATCATTTGATAGAAACTATCTCAAGTATGATTCCTTGTCTTTGGAAGCAGAGCATATTTTAGAAACATCTAAATGCAAATCAGTTTTCTCATTGTAGTTTTCTGATGTCTTAGGAGAGAGAATGAAATTTCCTTCCTCATATTGCACTTCATGAGACTTTATAAGACCAAATTTAGCATAACTAAGGTCCCTTGGTTTAAGGACTGCTTCTGCCAGGGAAACTGAGTGGGAACTACCAGTCTCAATCCAGATACAAGCTATATAATAAGGCCATTCTGTGAATCAAGACTTCTGATCTTTAACAGGCTCATTTTGGGGGAGTTTTTTTGCCCATCCCTGTGCCTTAATCTAATCAACTGCTGCCCTTGTATGAAGAGCCTGGATTCTGCCCTTAGATCCCTGACTGCAATTAAATTTTGTATAAAATGCTGAAGGAAAACTTGGCAAAAGAGGTCATATTCACACTTTCTTTTTATGAACACAAAGATATGTTTGGGTGCAATAAACACCTGTCATCTTAAATAGTAAAGAATGAACTTCATTCCATGAGTTTTTTTTTTTTTTTTGTTTTTAATAATAAAAGTGCTTTAATTTTTAGTTAAATGCTAAACCACTGTGAAGGAACTAACATTTCAGAAAAGGGGTTGTAAGGAAGACTGCAAGTAAAACCAAACAAAGCAAATGATATTCTACTTTATACGAAAAGAAACAGGACTGCTCTTGTAAGTCAGTTGACCTTGAAAGAGATATGACGCAGACATTTTGTTGAATAATCATATACCTAGTATTAATACAGGAATGACAAAAACTATTTTAGACAGTTTCCAGTGACTGACAGGTCGTGATATCCTATGAAAACCCTGAGCACAACTCTTTCACCATTTCAACAATTATCTTCTTTTTTTTTTTTCTCTGAAGTTAAACAATAGATGAGACCTCCTAATGGCTTTCCATGTGTTCATCACAGCTACCTGCGTGAATTTGCAGTAATTAAGCAATCTGAAATACTGACTGACCCAGAGAGAAAGCTATTCCACACTGGTGGTGTCCTTGAAATGTCTTCATCATCAAGCAGTCTCTTCTCTTCATCTCGCTGAAACCTAATGTCAGCAGTACTGTGTAGCAGTCCTTCTGTAGAATAGCTATTGTAATCACATAAGGATGTTTTTTATATATAAGCACATGCACTCTCATAAAAATAAATAAATAAAATAAAAGAGAAAAAATGCACAGAAAGGCAGTGTGGGCAGAAAAGTGGTCCAGTGAAAATGTTTCTATTATTAGGGGGGAGAGAAAGGGGGTTTGGTGAGGATGAAAAAACAGTCTCTTTTTTTTTTTTTTTTTTTTTTTGTTAAGGTCAAAAATATAATTAGCATTTGAAAGGATGTAAAGATGCACTACCTCAGGGACTGCAATGGCCAAATTTGTGCCATTTAATGTCAACAACCACTGGAGTTGTGATAAAATTAATAGAGCCATGTGTGATTGATAACATACTTCATCTACCATTCCAGTACAAAAATCCCACAGGTTTAACAGCAAGGAACAATGTTTAGATCACTTTTCAAAGGAGGCTGTTTGAAAGATATACTTATGGGCTTTAATTAGCTGCTGAAATCCGTGACAACCTTCCCCACTTCCACTACTAAAAAGTAAAAATATCTTGTTTAATTATTAACTATGTAAGTTGAACTTAGTGTGTCTCCTCAGTTACAGAACATTTTTCTGGATACTGATCTTCAAGAGTTATAAAGAAGGCAGACTGCTTCCAGGGTTTCTAATGGTAGAAAATCTGTAGCTCATGTTAGGGAAAAAAAAAAGATGGGGACCACCTATAGGGAGGGGAGTTAAACAGTGACTTCAGTGGTGAAAGAAAACTAGGCATTCTATAAATACCATACACTTTAACTTGGAGTCTGTTTATTTTTCTCTTATTGGTACATTGCACACATTTCTCTATCATGTCCTGAAAAAAAGTGATTGAACATTTTGGTCAATATGATTTTCAGAATCACAGCGATAATTTGCTCTGAATTACCATGTGTTCTTGCAGCTCAGAAAGCCAATTGCACCCTTTGTTGCATCAGGAAGCATGTCCAGCAGGGCAAGGAAACAATTCTCCCTCTCTGTTCATGTGGGCCCCCACTTGCAGGGCTGTGTTCAGCTCTGAGGTCCTCATTGTATAATCACATGAAACTGTTGGAGTGGGTCCAGATGAGGGGTGAAAAGATGTTCAGAAGACTGAACACCTTTCCTATGAAGAAAGGCTGAGGGAGATGGGCTTGTACAGCTTGGAGAAAAGAAGGCTCTGGCAAGACTTCACTGCAACCTTCCAGGACCTAAAGGGAGCCTACAGGAAAGACTGGAAGGGACATTTTTATCAGGGACCACACTGGCAGAAAATGGGATAATAGTTTTATTCTTAATGATGGTATATTTAGATTAGACATTAGGAAGAAATTATTTACTCAGAGGAATAGTGAGGTGCTGGCACAGCTGCCCAGAGAAGCTGTGGTGCCCCATTCCTGGAGGCGCTCAAGGCCAGGCTGGATGGAGCCCTGGGCAGCCCGAGCTGGTGGGGGGCAGCCCTGCCTACAGCAGGGGTTGGGGCTGGGTGGCTGTGAGATCCCTTCCAACTCTTCCAACTATTCAGTGATTCTATGATTCTATGAAAGAATAGTGAAAACCATGTTTAAGGACTCCAAGTCACGAATCATGTAGGGAATAATGTGTATTGATCATTTGAATTACAAAAACAGCCTGATCGCTAATGTAAAATATAAACAATCATTTTATTACAAATCTATTTATGTCTTTGGTATACCACCTTTCTATATATTTTAAGAATTGCATTTTTGACATGATTTAGAGACACGCAGTAATGCAACTTTTTAGATTTTTGTGCTACCGATTCTACAATTTAGCATTTCATTAATTAGAAATTATGTAAAGCACTGTGAGAAATTAACAGTCTGCCCTTTTCCTTTGTGAATGATATATACTTTTCAAGTAACAGGATATTTGTTATTAAAACCAAAATACATGAGGTCTGCTCCAAAGGTAATAGCTCTTATTTTATAATGTTGGCCCATGACAGCAGAAGCCAATACTGATGGTATGGCAGTAGGGAATGTACCTTCCCAATATTCCATTATGTTTTGATGCCGTGAGACAGATGACAGCAGAGAGGCAGTCTGACAAAATGGCATTAGTCATGGAAGTGCATGGAAGAAATGGTGTGACAATGAATTCCTCCATGTGGAAAAAATGTCACCCATGGACATTCATTGACTCTTGCTGAACGCTGATGGAGACCAAACAGTGGATGTGAGCACAGTGAGGCAGCGGGTGCATTACAGTAGTGGTGACAGAGACAATGAGTCACCTCCACTGGTACAGATTGTTACAACTGTGACATACTGGCTCTTGTTCATTGCTCACAAAAATGCATGGCTAGTGGTTGTGATTAAGCTGAAAACTACTGTTCTGTAGTCAAGAATTTGCTCTATCAAATAGTGTTACTGTGTTCTTTGTATCTGTTGTAGTTTCCTTTGAAATAAAGAAAATGCATTTCTTTTGGAGCAGCCTACATATATATTTAGATGAATATAAATCATTGGGCACTGAAAATATTTTCAGATATCCTTGTATATTTTCCCTATTATTTTGTGCCATTAAGATTATAATCTCAGTGAAAAGATCTCTAACATTTAGAGCTGGATAATATCTAATGCACTGTATCATATCTCAGCATGGAGTACCACCAAACTGCTGTGCATCACTACCTGATTACTGCAACACTGGTTTAGTAAAGAGTTCTGCCACAAACCCTAACATGTTTCTGAAGTGTTGCAACAAAACAATTCTAACTGATCCTGTCAAGAGTAGATCTAGTTGAGGGAAATCACTAGGGGGAAGAGGTGAGATTATTAACCAAAAATTGAATTGTTGATAAAAAATTTAATCAAATCCTCAGTGTGAGCAAAAAAAGAACTATAGATCTCAAAGCTACTACTGTAGCAGTCACCTAATGCATTTTAAAAAGTGCTGATTCAGTATGAACTGCCCTATTGATAGTAACTACATGCCAGTGGGAAGAAACCAGTTTTTCTGTCCCCAGATGTCATTTTTCTTCCATTGCATGTTCTCTTTAAAATTTTTTGCAAAATCATGTGAAAAGTTCTTAAAGCCCAGTTACATGCTCTGAAATCAATAGTTCAGTGTATGAGGTCACTATGCCAGGGTTGGTAAATCTCTATCAGTTGAGCAGCAGCACTCAGTATCACTTGCTTCTTGATAAATTGTGCAGGCAGTGAAGACGTAAAAGAAATAGGCATAGCTGCAAATGACTAATAAAGGTGACAAAACCTGAAATGGCTTAATTCACATGATATGCATTTAACTTAGCTAAAAAGTATCTTATCACACACAGTACTTTCAATAAATAAATTTATTCAGGAATTTTAAGTGATACGGAAAAGCTTCCTGAGTAGTCTAACAGTGCAATAATTTAATGGGACTCTCCATATTCCAGATAATAAATGCGTAGCAATTCCTGTCAAGTTATTTACCCTCAGAAAAGCTGACGGATGGAATTATTCTCTAAATGCAATTCACCTCTGAAGGCTAACAAGCAACAAAATACTGGCCCAAGAAAAGGAGTAACATCATAAAAATGAATGTAACGCTAAGACAATAGAATAAAATATTATTTTAATTATTATTCTTTGTACTTCAGTGGATCACAGAGAGTGAGACAGGATACCAGAAGTATACATCTCTTCTCTGGCAATGGGTAGTTCATCATTCCTTGGTATATGTCTAAAATACCTATAGCCTAAGGATTAAATAAATGAATTTGGCAGCATTGTATACTGTAATTACACATAGAGAACTCTACAAAAAGACTGGTTTGCATTTCTGCACGTCCTGCTCTTGGCCTATACCATCTTTCCCACTGCCATAAGAATTAATTCTTCTCCTTACTTTTTGTCTCTGCCTCTCATTTTGGGACAATTCTTTATAGCTGCTGGTTATTTTCAGAACTTTTTATCAAGTGCACCCCAGTAAACCAGCTAACCGGAGGTTACTTGTGTTAAATGTGTTCATTTGCCTTTCATAAAACATGAAACGTGTAAAATAGGAATCTGTACATAGGAGTATACATGTCTAGTAATACTCATACCTATGATAAGGAGCTCCAAGTACATAGCTGATGTGGCTGTTACAGGCAAAACAGATAGGAATGTCTATAAATGAACTTGTCACAAGTTTCCAAGAAAACTTTATTTTAAGCTAATATGACTATGCCATTGACTTCCTTTAGCATAAACCATTTGGGTTGAAAAACCTCTTCAAAGGAAGATTTCTTAACTTATCCTGCAGTATTTTTCAACTTTCAGCTACCATGATTTGTTGACCAGATTATTTACAATATGTTTGCTAAGAAAGTCTATTACTTAGAAGTTTTCAGGCAGATGCTTGAAACTCAGCTGAGAGGAAGAGAAATGGAGAGAGAGGAGAGTCAGACTTGTGCCTGCTTGTTCGTTTGTAGTGTAGTTTTCTGAAGACTATACTTGTACTAAGCAGCCTTTTTTCCCCCACAGTTAATGGTGCAGGTGCTGTGCTTGCAGCAACCAAAGAAGTATGAGTGCCACAATATAAGGCTGCAGCCCAAAGTAAAATTGCCCCATCACACTTCTTTCCAAACAATCAGGACTTGCTACAGCAGAGCACACCAGAAGGAAAGTTATGGCTTTACTTTTGCTTAACACAGAGAAGGATGAACAAGTGGTTCATAAAGAAACAGTGAGTGAACTGTAGAAAGTATCAACTGCATCATGCTGAAGGAGTCCAAATGTCCCAAAAAAATGTTCTCTTAATGAAATTACTTGCTTCTGAAAATGACAAATGTTCAAATGCTTAACTTTAAGTAAGTATTATTATGTGTTTTTTTAAGACTTGGTACATTTTATATATATATAATATCACAGTTGTTTACATAAATTTTGCAGATTTTTTTTATTTTTTTTTTTTCCTTAGCTTAGGAAGGAATTTTGCCTTTTTATTTCAAATTTATTTCAAGATATAGGTCATTAAAATGAGGTTTTGCTGGATGTAAAATGACACACCTCCCATTGCATTTCTTCTCCAGACTGATTCTCCAGACACTCCTATTGCAAACTATGCACGGTACAGAAAAAAAATAACTAGTCAATTTGAAACCACCAGGGATTGCATGTCAGTTTTTTTAGAAGAATCATACATGCTTCTTTCTCAGTTCAAAATATTTTTTTAGAAGCATCTTACCAGGAGATCATGATTCAGAAGAGCTGGTTAAACATCTGCTTACCTGTGTGCATGCATTTTCCCCAAAACCAATGGGAGAATTCATATGCCAAGCAGATCTGTGCAGAGATTTACCATTGCACACAGGACTACATTATAAATATATATAGATATGTACAGATGCACTGATTCCAGCAATTTCTGTAGTCATTAAGTGGAACTACCTTAAAATTTTATTTCATATCCTGTTTGATTGCAATGTATCTTTATGCATATATATTTTTTATTATTATAATTTATTTATTTTTAACCTGATCCTGTTTTGAAGAGGAAATGTATGAATGGGAAAATTTAAAAACATCTTTAAAAAAATGTACAACCCTCAAGATAATTTAAAAGAAATACAAAACCATAAAAGAGCAACAACAAAAACATTGTAATAAGAGGTATATCAGCTTCTGACCATGGTCCATATTTTCTATTCTGACCATATCTCTGATTCTTTTATTCTATTGTAAGGGACAAGCAATTCTTTTTACATATCGTGCCTAGTTCAGACATAGACTGAAGCAGAAAATGAAGAAAGCAATGCTCAGAGATTTGTAGGTGTTTTTGTTGTTTGTTCTGTCTTTGGTGGGAGTTGGTTTGATTGTGTTTGTGCATGCATATAGAGGTAGTTTTTGTTTAGGTTTTTGTTTGATTGATTGTTTTCATTTTGTGATGGCTTGTTTATTTGTTTTTGTTGTGATTTTCCTTTTTTTGATTAAGGTGTGGATAGGGGTATTGCTTCCATTGTTCTTGCTTGCCATTTTGGACATCAGAAATATGTTGAAGGATCTGAAAATCCTGTCTGTGGTTACTTAAGTGTGTAAAGCAGAGCCAGTAACCTGATCTTGAAGTTCTGAACCTTTGGAATCCCTTCAATTTGTGCAAGGCAAGGGTATATCCAAGTAATGTCAGGGTTCTCTTTGGGAAAAGAGGTTACTGTATCTGCTCAGTCTGAGAAAGAAAGCTTCAGAAATTCAATTTCAGGAACATTTCCAGATTTATTTTTTTTCCCTTCTCACACCTCCCATCAGTCTTCGAACTTGAAAAATTCAGTTCCTAAATCTATTACATACAAGCAAGTCAATCAAGTTCAGTCCTCTGAATTTGCTTAATGCTCTGAAAGTCATAAAGGTCAAATTGATATTGATAATTATAGAATCATTCAATCATCAGCACTGGAAAAGATCTCTAACGTGATCTAGTCTACCCACCATCAATACTGACCACTAATCATGTCCCTCAGTGCCATATCCACATGGTTCTTGAACACTACCAGGGTCAATGACTCTACCACCTGCCTGAGCAGCCTGTTCCAATACCTCAATACTTGATCTGAGAAAAAAAAAAATATATATATATCCTAATAGCCAGCCTAAACCTTTCTTTGTGCAACTTGAGTCCATTGCCTCTCATCCTAATCACTAGAAGAGGCTAATCCCCACCCTTTCCACAACCTCCTTCCAGGTCATTTTAGAGAGTGATAAGGACTTCCCTCAGCTTCCTCTTCTCCAGACTGAATGTTTCAGGGTACGTTTGGATCCGAGACAGGATATCTCGGGAACAGAGGCATACAAACTACATACTGAAAGCAGCACAGAGGGTTGTAAGTTTTATTCAGTACACACACACAGGCTTCCACTTAGATGACCTAGTGAGTGTCAAGCAGAAACTCCACATGCAAACACACTATTACTTGCTGACCCTTGAGAGATGGCAAAATACTGAGTAGGAGAGTGAGAAGGAACATGCCTGCAGTTAATTCGATGGATAGTGTAAGTAGGGCATCCCCTGCTTCAAAGTGCACTTTTCCTCTCTCTCCACTGCTTCCTCTTTTATTCTCCCCATGTTCTGCAGGGCTTTTTTCCTCTTACACGCTGTACCTGCGTGGACAATGCATGATACAGAGCCCAAGTGGAACACCTGCTTTCAAAACAAGTTCTTGCAAAACAAGATAAATTACCAGGGTCATCTCTCTCTACAAAACAAGCTACAGCTGCAAATATCACTTCCCTTAAAACCATCATAATACTTTGAATTATTGCAAAATCATTCTTTGGTCAGGGGCTTAAATCCCTGACACACTGAACCATCCCAGCTCCCTCAGACATTTCCCATAAGACTTTTGCTCCAGACACTTCAACAGCTCCACTGCCCTTCTCTGGACAAGCTCCAGGGCCTTGATATCTTTCTTGACCAACCTTCTTGGTCACCCAGGCACACTGCTGGCTCATGTTCAGCTGAACATTGACCAACACCCCCAGATCCTTTTCCTCCACACAGCTTCCCAGCAACTCTGCCCCAAGCCTATAGCATTGTGTCTGGTTGTTGGGACCAAAGTGCAGGATCCAGTACTTGGCCTTATTGAACTTCATTCATTTGACCTCAGCCCATTAATCCAGCCAGTCCAGGCCCCTCTGTACGACCTTCCTACCATCAGGCAGATCAACAGACTGGTGTTATCTGCATACTTCCTGAGGGTGTACTCAATCCCCTCATCCAGGACATCAGTAAAGATATGATATGGGGCAGGCCCCGGTACTGATCCCTGGGGACTAGCACTCATGACCAGTCACCAGCTGGATTTAACTCCATTCACCACCACCCTCTGAGCCCAACCATCCAGCCAGTTCTTTACCCAGCAAAGAGTGTACCTGTCCAAGCCATGGACTGCTGTTTTCTTCAGAATACTGTGGGAGATGTTGTCACTCTAGCTGCTTTACTCTTTAACTGCTTCTTCTGACCTCATCTTCAGAGGTATAAGTGGTGCTAACACTGCCAGTAATGAAAGGGATGAAAGGATGGATGGATGGATGGATGGATGGATGGATGGATGGATGGATGGATGGATGGATGGATGGATGAAAAAAAGATTTGTTGGACTAATATTAATGATAAAGAATGAGAACTGAAAAATGCACATGTAAGTAATTTTGTCACGGCTTGATTTCTATACTTCTGTATAAATATGTTTCTCTGTTCACTGCAGGGGAGTTGGACCAGGTGGCCTTCAGAGGTCTCTTCCGACCTTAAGGAGTCTGTGATTCTATGATTCTAAGTAACTTTCAATCAATTTTGCACTTAATTTTTATTAAATGACAACAAATTAGAACAGATACATTTTAATATGCTGATTTTCTTGCATCACCAATGAGAGCAATTGCTCCACAAAAGACCTGGCATCTGATGATGCTTCGCTCCCCCCAAAATAAACCTCTGCCCTCATCAAAAAGAACAATATTTTCAATGAAAGAGAATTTAAAGGAGAATGTCCTTTCCCATTTTTTTTTTTTTTTTTTTGCCATGAAAAATAACTCATCTATCATTTGTGGTTTGTTTCACTTGTTGCTGTCCTTCAACTCAGCAAATGACAATAGCCTCAGAATTCTATAACCTACTTTAGAAATAATCATCGTTCTTTTAAAAATTCAGGATATATAAAGTGGATGCTTACAAAGAATTGAAGAAATTGAGTGCATGCAACACACAAGAGACTTTACTTAGAAAAAATATTTTGGTCCATAACCCTAATGTTTTTTGCCATTTGAGATTCTAGAGCAATCATAATTTAAATGATGCTTTGTGGAACACTGTAGCTTTTACAGTCTTTAACTAATCACCATGCAAATATTATTGTGGTTTCTACTTATGTTGTCAGGTTTGGTGAAAGGACAGCCTGACACACATTTCATTTTTTCTTATCCAGCAGGTGCACATTTATTGGCTGAGCTTGTTGCTGTTTCTGCAAGTCTTGAAACAATTTGCAAATGCACATTTCAGCATGCCTCTGTTGAATTCAAATATTTGAATACTGAATAGCTAAGATGATAAAACGTAATTCCATTAAGATCTCTGATAAGAAAAGGGCTTCAGTGAGATGATTTTGAACCTGTAAGTATACTGAAAGTGCATAGTGCTTTACCTTAAATAGCCATCACATATTTTCCAAGGCTTGTTGCACAGTATAAATAAAGATTATAATTATCTATTCATTTCTTAATGGCTAATAAGTCCAGAAAAAGTAGGATCATGATTCTAGCATTATATTCAAATACTTTGCCTGTTAATTTCTCACATGTGATGAAAAAGCACATAAAGAGACACTTTTTAAAGATAAAGATAAAGAAGCCATTGACCTGTTAACACATTACCAAGGTTCTCTGTAAGTAGAACTATGATTCTATGATAAGTTAGTAAATAGTGCAAAAAAAATCATTTATCTGATTAATTTATTTCAATTTTTCCTGATCACAAATAGTCAAATAAACAACTGTGTAATCCCCACATTTTTTCATTACTTAAAATCATTATCATGTTTCAGTAGTAAAATGTTTTGTCAAATATACTGATAACTTGAAGTTAGATTGAAGTTATGCAGTGGAGAATGGTCTAGACTAAGTAGGTATTGACATGGGCCTCAGTCATAAGAAATGTGAACAGATTCAAAGAAGAAAAAGCAGGAGAAGGCAAGGCAAAGCTCCCAAATCCATGTTACCATTTATAAATTGTATAATTTCAAGCTCAGATTTGACAGATATGGTTAAGTTTAGAATTTGAATTGGTTTTGTTTTGGTTCTGTGATAGTGAAACTAACCCTTATCCAAGAATAGTTCAGTATCTCAAAATTGATGAAATTCATCAGTGAAATGATTCCAGATAAGCAACTATTTAGAAGTCTGAAGTATAAAAAGATAACAGACATTAAGCCCTGTAGAATAACTCTGTTAATATCAAGATGAAGATTCCTGACACTCCAGTGGCAGTTGGATCAGGGCCAACAATACTTACACAAAATGAAATCATCATAGAGCAACTATAATTAATACATATTCATTTATAAACTAACAACAAAGAAATAGGCTTTAAAACAGATTTAGAGGTAATTATCTACTATATATCTTTTACCAACTATCTATCTATGTTCTTTCGGTTTTAAAATTAAGAGGAATGTCTATCTCAGAATAAGCATGAAGTTGGAAACATGGAAAATCACTTTCTTAGTTGTTTATATTTTCAAGAGCTCTATTACTGTTTATAGGAAAACATCAGACTCTGAGCCAACATTTAAGGATTCAAAACACACTCACAAAATACATGCAGAAAGATTCATACACACATGTATGCTTTCAGACACACATATACGATCCTACAGAGTAAACAGAAAATGAAAGTAGTTATGAAGTCCACAAGTTCACCTGCATAGAATTCTTATATATTTCTGAGCTTGTCTGTAATCCAGATAATTAGCCCCTGGTATTGGTTCTGCTGAAGTGTCTGCAGTGCATTAGAAATGTCAAAAAGAATCATGGTAGGAAACACTGTAGAAGATCCACAATGGATATGGGGGGAGGGGAAATATTAAAAAGCAACAACTTCTCCCAACTCATTCCCTTATTATTTGGTGGGGGGGGGGGAACAAACAAACAAAAAAAAACAACAACAAAAAAACAACAAAAAACAAAAAAACAGCTTGATAATTACAGATGGAAAGTAAAGAATAAGAGAAACCAGAACGCATTGGAAAGTTGAATTAAAAAAACAAATACTGCTAATTTTTTTTTTTTTTCTTCTTAATAAAGCAGAAGAAAGAAACTCTTCCCAGGTTGAAATAAAATATACTACATGCACTAAATGTTTATTTATATTTTTTTCTACTGGTCAAGTTTAGCTAGGCAGAATTTTTAAAATTCTGCTGGCATGTTTGTTGGGAATAAAAAAGCCTGTAGGTCAAGTCGTTCTGAGAGAATGCCAAATGTCTTTGTGTCCAGTTATTTATGGTTTCAGATAATTGTACAGAAAATATCAAATTTGCATAGTGTGATTATTGCTGATTATTTATCTAGCAGTCAAAATGTTTCAGTGGTTCCTAGGATGACAGATTGACAAGTACTTAAAACTCATTCATTTTATGAAATTTGCATGTAATTAGGCAATAATGAAGGGGATGTTTGTGGACAGCGGATTATACTACAATATGCTGGAAGCGATTCAAATGCTTGACAAAGTGTTAACATTATCTTCAGTTTCAACTAAGTCTTGAATGTTTGGCTCAAAAAAAAAAAAAAAAAAAAAAATCACTGGAAAAATGAGAAGGGTTATGTAAAGTTACTGAATGTATTCCTGGAATGAAGTATATATTTTCTTACTCCTCTCTTTGTCTTTTCCTACTTATTTATGCATTGTTGATGAATTATACTTTAGATATGTAACTCATATCACATTCGGTGTGGCTCATCTGTAATAGTTTTGCTGCCACTGCTGTGGTCATTATCACAGTGAAATCCTATGAAGAATGGCTATCTTTGGTTTCTTGGCATCCATGTGGGATCTGAATTTTAAAGCCTCTGCTTTGAGATTTATACAGAAAAACAGGATTTTGAAGAACTGATTTATCACACAAGATATACCTTGTTTCTTAACCAGTTGTTTCCACATACATAGAATATTTTAGTGTGTGGTACTTACTTTAACTTTCATCAGTTCATTATGATTGCTGACAACTGCAAATGACTCTTACGTATACAAAGGTGTAAAATTAATTCAAATGTGCTGTCATTCACATTCAATTTAATAGAACACTGATTCTTGTTTCAGTGACGTGAACAGTCATATACTTGGTTTTAGAGCACTGTACATGTATGTGTCAAACATGCACCAATAAGTGACTACAGAGTCAGTGTCCATTTTTTTTTTTTAATTTTTATTTTTTTTTAGTATACACTACCATTTGTGGTCTATGAAATAAAACATGTTGGAAACATTTTGCTTTTATATATATATATATATATATATATATATTTTCCTGGAGTGTATTCTCTAATATACTAGTATCTCTGAAAGTAATGATAAAGATGCCATATAACTTTTGTAGAAAGAAGTAGGCATCTGCATATGGGGTATACAAAATAAGCATGCCAACTGGGGTGTTAGTTAGGCTAGTCAGTGGAAGAGGAGTATATTTTTAAATTTGCCTGTGCTGTTTTGAGTAGTACATGACCAGTGTGTGTTACAAGGAGACATACACTGCTAGTAAGGGTGGATAACCTGGAACTGGATCTGAAGCTATTGCCTTTTTCACCAAATGACCTGATGACGGTAATGCCCTTTCCATTTTTTTTTCTGAGGTTGCTATTTTAACCTTCTACTCAGGAGACTAAGCATATCAGGTTACTCATGGATTCCTTCTCCTAGACTTGATGGAGCTGGTCCAATGTTCAAAACAAAAAAACAAAACAAAAAACAAACAAACAAACAAAACAAAAAAAACAGAAAACAAAAAAAGAATTCAAACACTTTTTTTTCTGCTGTTTAAGTCACTCATATGATGGGAAGAGATATTTTTAATACCCACCTACACGAATGCTCCAGATACTGAGCTGTAGTGGCCCTGAGAATGCTCAAATATCCTTTAAATAGCTGCAGCAGAAGCAAGAGTACTGCAGAATATGTCTCAACTTCCTAATAGGGGGATACATCTAAGAGGCACCAGAACAGATGAAGAGCTGAACTATTGAGGAAGAAATTAATCATAGAATCATAGAATCACCAGATCACCAAGGTTGGAAAAGATCTCCAAGATCATCCTGTCCAACTATCCACCTACCACCAAAATTTCCCACTAAACCACGTTCCTCAGTACAACGCCTAATGTTTCTTGAACCCCTCCAGGGACAGTGACTCCATCTGGGCCGCCCATTCCACCACATGATTACTCTTTCAGATGAAAAGTTTTTTCCCAGTATCCAATCTCAATCTCCCCTTGTGTAGCTTGAGGTCATTCCCTCTCATCCTATCACTTTTCCCTGGGAGAAGAGGCCATCTCCCACCTCACCACAACCTCCCTTCAGGTAATTGTTTAGAGCAATAAGGTCTCCCCTAAGCCTCCTCTTCTTCAGAATAAATAAAGGAGCAGAAGGTGCCCTGATCATTAGAGGAAGTTAGCTCCTCTCATTTCAGTGCTGGTTCAGCCTAAGCTCTGTTCTAGTGTACCTGTTATGACAACACTAATAATCACATTTGAGATGGGCATAGACATCTTAAGCTGAATCAAAGCCTGTTTGTGTCTCTTTCATTCTATTAAGGCAGAAACAGATCGATCTTTTGCATGCTCCTGAACTGACCATGGAAATATATACTAAAGACTTCAGACACCTTTAAAGCCAGGGCATCATAGCTATATGAATGCTTAAGGAGACCCTAAATCATCTAAATCCTGTCTAAAACATTTTGAGGATTTAATCTCCAGTGTTTGGGGATGACATGGTAGTCTAATATCACAGAGTCCCTCTGTGATTTCTAGCAGCCTCCAAAGGGTTGAGCTTCCAACCTATTCTGCTCCACTCCACTGATGTAGTGGTAGTTGTCATGTGAAGTTATAGACCTGCTAAGTTGAACAATATCACCAGAGACAAAGTCAATGTGACATCAACTCCTGGGAAGTTTGCCCTGCATGAGGTAACATTTGACCAATATTAAAAATCCAAGTCCAAAAAAAAAAAACCAAAAAACAAAAAACAAAAAACAAAACAAAACAAAACAAAACAAAAAAAAAACAAAAAAACCACCATGATTCCAAATTATAAGCAATCCAAGCTATCCTGAGGAAGATAAAATGGATACTACATGACAGTAGCTTAACTACAAGTCATCTGTGTTACGTGAGTTAAAAAACCACCCCATCTCCCATAATGTGTACATGCAGGGTTTGTGCATGTCTTTCATCTACAAGATGAATGCATCCTTTTTTCTCTCTGATCCCCATAGCAGAATTCTTATCAAAAAGTTTATTCTGCACATATCTAATACAAGATCTTTCACCCTTCTTGCCAAAGCAAATGGCTTAAACATTTGTTCAGAAGCAGGAAAAATCTCTACATTCACTGCTGACTACATATTGAGCTCTATCAAAAATTTTGGGAGCAATTTTCAGAAACGGTTTCACATTAAGGAAGCAGAAATGCCAAGAGAAGGAGGGGGAGAACACTGAAGCCCCTGATGGACCTTTCTCAATGAGTTTTCTGCATAGTATTCTCAAAAGCTTTACGTAACCTGAATTAATTACTAAATCTATCCCCTTCATTATCTAATTAACTCATTCCACTGATTTTTTTCCCTGTCTTTAAAAAGCTGTTCAATTACTAGCATTTCAGCATCTGCTTCAGTATTCTGATACAAGGCAGAAGGATCTGATAGTTCTTTTAACTCATTCAGACATGTGAAATTTCAGAATCTTCACATTCTCCCCCAGTATATAGTTAGCTATCCATCTGGTTGACTTTTTGATGGAAGGGTTTTCTGGTGTCAGAGAAGCCATATGAGGAAAAAGAATAGCAATAGGAAAAGCACAACAGGGCCATATTCCTAGGCACAAGATAAACAAGGTCAGTCTTTATAAATTGAGACAGACAGCCAGAAGAGAAAGAAGAAAAACAGAAGTTGTAGGGTAGGTATAGAAGGAGGCAGTTGGAAAGGTTAGGGGGTGTAAAAACTAAGCTTCTGTGACAGAGGAAAGATTGAAAAGTTCATTCTTTCATTCATTCGTAGGAGAAGACAGTACAAGAAAAAGAAAGCTCTTTTGCAGTTTCCGGGGGCCTCTCATTTAACAGGTTCTTCCTTTGAAAATAAAAACATTATCTAAATTTTTGCACACCTTCTGAGGAGTCTTCTATGAATACGAATCATTCTTGAAGCTATGAAAGGGGAACCTATCTTTAGTAAAGAATATTTGATGATTCCTTGTATTTTATTCATGTATTTACCAATGCTCTGTATTATTTAGACATTTGATTTCTAATTTTTTTATTATTATTATTATTATTATTATTTAAGGCTTTAAAATAATTTAAGTGGCCCTGACTAGAAATGCAGTTATGAGTTAAAGTTTCTCCTTTGTGAGCTGTCGATTTTAACTGAGCTACAGCTGGTGTTTACTGATTTTGGAGATATTTGATGGGCAGAGGTACTGATTAGTTATCTGCCTTCACACTGGATTATTTTTGGTTTTTAAAAGGAATAGACAGAATGTGCATGGGACTTCGTTTGTTCTCATATTATGGGATATTTATGCTCTAGAACTGCCCAGAGTTCCCCAGTTATCAATGTTCATGTCATACTTCTGTGAATGACCTTTTTTACTTGGGTAAGATAACCTGCTGGTGAGTTGAAGAGCCCTTGTTTCTTCAAAATTCTGCCCTTCCCTGACTTTCAGCCTCAAGTGATTTTCCCTTCTTCAACGGTAAAATAGTCAAAGTGGTGGTGTCCAAAGCAATTGAAAGGGCTCCCCCACTCTTCTTTCTTCCAAAGAACTAGTGTTATTCTCAACAGAAGGAAAGGACAAGTAAGGCTAAGAAGAGAATGAATCAAATGTAGCATCTCAGGACACAGGCTTATCCCTTTCACCATCTCCAGGAACAGGGATGTGGAGAAAAGTGTCCCCTCAAATATGAAAAAGAGAGGAAGTTGTAAAGGCACAAATAATTACTAAACAGGAAAATAGATAGATGAGCAAGAAGGATACAATGCATAACATGAATTAAATATCACAATTCTAAATGGTAGAACATGTGCCAGGACTAATTTCTGTATGTGCTGAAGAATCTCTGTCTCTCATTTCTTCATTTGGACCTAAGCAGGCTGGAGAAGAGGGAACCTAATGAGGTTCAACAGGGCTCAGTGCAAGATGTTACACTTGGGCTGAGGCAATCCCAGGTGTTTGTACAGACTGGGCAAAAAAAACCCTTGAAAGAAGCCTTGTGGAGAAGGACTTGAGGGTCCTGGTGAACAAGAAGCCAGACATAAGCCAGCAGTGTGTACTTGCAGCCTGAAAGGCCAGCTGTGTTCTGAGCTGCATTAAAAAAGGGGTGGCCACCAGAGAGAGGGAGGTGATTGTCCCCTTCTGCTCAGCTCTGGTGAGGCTCCATCTGGAGTACTGAGTCCAGGCCTCAAGTACCCAGTACAAGAAAGACTTTAAACTAATACAGGGGATGCTTAGGTGAGGTATTAGGAGAATTTTTTTCACTCAAGGTGGTAAAGCACTGGAACAGGTTCCCCAAGGAGGTTGTGGATGGCCCATCCCTGGAGGCATTAAAGCTCAGGATGGATGTGGCTCTGGGCAGCCTGGTCTGGTGGTTGACAACCCTGCCCATGGCAGGGGGGCTGAAATGAGATGGTCATTGTGGTCCTCCTCAATCCAGGCCATTCTATGATTCTATGATTCTATGATCTCAAGACTGATAAAATCTGGCTGTTTGTCAGGGTCCTGAAAGAGCCATTGGCAGCCCTGTCATCCATCCTTTGGCTGTTGTGATTCAGTGTGTGCTAGGTAGCATTCTCATCACCCCTTCTATGGCAGCTGGGTTGACCTCAAATGCACGTGACCCCACATGGCACCCAACTGGTCACCTTTGCTCATGCAACTACAGCAATGCTAACTTTCATGCTTTCTTACAATAATACCAGAGCTGTGGTATCAATATATTAGTAATGACAACTGTTTCTGCTTAGATTGTACCAGTGCCCAATTTGCTTTTCTAAGACAGAAAGACTCTGATTTTTAACATCTTTTTTCAGTGTTCCTTCTAGATTTCATATTCTTTTTGAGTATATCAGCTGCCCTCCAGGACTGTGTAGAAAAAAAAAGGACTGAGAGGCTTGACAGCCACAATTACAATGGTATGCTCTGAGTCACAGAATTACTGAGTTCTGGGAAACTGTAAAGTATCTGCTTGTGGGCTTCACTCAAAGAGCATAACAGAGGGTTTCAGATTTCTCCTTCAAGCCATGTTTGGCCAAGATGAGGTTAGTTATGACTCCCTGATACTATGCTACTGGCACCTGGAACAGGCAAAATAACCCTTTATCTTCTCTGTCTTAGTGTAAGGATACATCTCGGCTACGGTATTTAAAAGAAGTTCTGAGTTTCTAGATCTGTTTGCACTTCTCAACCATCTTCCATCCTGATAACAGGTTTGAGTTCAATCTCCCTCCACACGTCAAATGGAAAGGATAATCTGGTCATGCAGACTAGATGTATCTAACATGCTTCAAGCAGCTACCCACAAATGCAGCCTAACAGCAATCCAATACAATTGATGTAGCTCTGTCTTCTCTTCCTAGCATTAAGTGCATTTCCATTAAACCCTTTTATTACACTGGGGACAGAGAATAGATATTCTTAGAGATGTTTCTTCTACCCCTACATCCTTTAATGAATCAAGGGAGTTCTCCAATGACAGACCATGAAGCCATGGACCTTACACCATCATTTCCAGGTAAGTGTAAGTAAAATATTTGGTATGAGCATGAATATCAAAATACTGCCCAAGCAGTCAAAGCTAGGGTGATGCATGTGGAAACAGTGTGAACACAGGTTTTCACTTTTTAGTTACGTTCTTGGTAGTACCTCCTCCTTGACTTAGGTTGTTGCAAGTCAGCAAAGATCAGGTGACATGGAATAGAACTCTTCAGAGCACTGTAGAGGGAGAAGAAATTTCTCCTTATGACGTGATATATTACCCACTAGCAATGCAATACAATAGGCTGATTGCTCCTCATGCAAGGTCCTCCTTTGTTTATCAACAGAGGTTTTGGGAACAAGATTAAGGAGAATGTAGTGCTGATGTGAGTATGAGAAATCTAACAGCTACCCTTTGTAGCAGCCAGACACTTTTCCAGTACTTGTTAGGAAGCTATAATAACCTTTCATTTATAACAACCTAGGTAATACTGGCCATGGTCTAAAAGGCTGGGGAACAATACCTCGATCACAGAAGTACCTATTGTTTGAAGAAAAAAAATGGTGTTGGAGTGTTCCTTTCAAATCCCAGGCAGCATTTGAACACATCATTCGCACTCAAGCACTGTAAATAGTGTAGAAAGAAAAAAGACTGTGCCACAATTATAACCACATGCTCTGAGTCATGCAGTTGCCGAGTTCTGGGAAATTATAAGGCATCGAGTTCTGGGCATTGACCAGACAAGACGACAGTGTCAAGAAAGCCCCCATTGATCACAAGGGCAGAACAAGAGAAAACAGCTGTAACAACTGAGAAAAAAGCCTTGACAGCTCAATGAAGATCTCTGTGCAGTGCTCAGTAGCAGTCAAGAAAATAAGTAAAATGTTAGGATTTTAAAATAGTGAAGAGTTTCAGAAGGGGATAGAATACTGCAGAACATAAGGTGCTGCCTGAAAGAGCAGGGGCAAGGGAGGAACTTCCCTTGTAGGCATGATAGACCTGCATTTTTCAGGGGCTTCTGCGTCTTTCTCTGAAGCTGACATAAGGAGATACAGGGGGGTGATAAATGATTAGATAGACAGCTGATCTGATCCAGTTGGGCAATTTCTCTATTTCTGTTGGTTGACTGGAATCATAAAGGTAGCCTGTGGCACAACCTGGTATTAAACCTTTATCTCAAGAGCCCGTGTTCAGTTTCTTTAACCACAAGACCATCCTTCATCTCCAATTTCCTTTTTCCATTTCATCTGAAAATATCAAAGGAGCATAATTTCTCCTAATATTGTAGCATTCCAATCTTGACTGAAACCAGGAAGTGAGCAGCAGGTGAATAAAAATTAAGCTGACATTTTCAAACTTCAAACAAATATCTGTGTGAGGCAAGGAATGATTCTCTTAATTTAATCCAAATTGGTTCACTTGGCTTTGGTGATAATCTAGTCCATACCACAGCAAACTTGCAGTTATAAGAATAAAACAGTGTTTGAATTATACTGAATTGAAAAAATACAGTATGTCCACAACAGTGAGGGAATAAAGATGGAGGGGTGGGAAGGTGAATAAGACTCAAAAATAGTTGGCTGGGTGCTTAACAGCAGTTGGGGAAAAAAAAAAAAAAAAAAAAAAAAAAAAAAAAAGGAAAGCAAACAAAACTGAGGCATGTATAAATGGAGGTATTGAACATAAGTCAGAGAAAATATCCTAGCTCTATGTAAGAAACTAGTGAGACCACATTTGGAACACCATGTGCTGCCCTAGCCCTCTTGTATTAAAGGCTTATTATACAAATGGATTTACTGTATTGGAGGCTGGAGACAAAGATGTCACAGAGCGGTTAAAAGAGAAAGAAAACCCTTCTCCAAGGCATGAAGAATGTTTGAAAACAAAAACATGCATAACCAAAAAATAAAACTTAGGGAAATTAGGAAAAAACTCAGAGGACTGCCTCCTCTAAGGTCAAATTTTGAAATTATTTTCTATTTTAATACTCTTTTTATTTACACTCCAATTTATTTCAGTCACGCTCATCTGAATATGAAACAAAAACTATAGGTCAGATCAACTCTTTCTACCCAGACAGAAATGATTCTGCAGTTTTTCCCTTCTTCTATGAGGATTCAGCTACATTCACCACTCCACTTTCCCCCAGTTATGAGGTGCTGCAGTTGACTGATTTCCATTAAAAATCTCTTTCCTTTCCTTTAATTCTCAGCATGAAATGGTCTGCATTTGGTACACCACTCCTCAGTGTGCTGTGCTCCTTTTGCTTCTCATCAGCTCTTCGGGAACTTCTTGCATTTGGTTTTTGCATAGGGTGTGGGTGGGAAAGAGAAAAGCCTTCCTTCAATCTTCCCTACACACATCTGTGTAGGGCCTGTAAATTCAGTCTTTTGTAGCCTCTTTAAACTATAACAAAAAAAATCTACAGTTATCTCCCACCAAGAACTGTCAAGTTGCTGAATCAATGTTAAAATGCGTCATTCGGGTTTTCACAATCAAAGGGTGAGGGATGAAAAGTTAATAATACAGGCTAATCATTCTGCTATCAATTTACTAACTAATGCTTTGTAAGAAAGAAGTGAAACTTCATCCCTCTGTTTCAGGAGGAAATATCTTTTAACTCTTTACATTTGCTAAAACATATTTTAATGTCTGTAAGTGGATATAATGATAGCCATAGGAAGGTTACTGTAGTGTTGTTATTTTTAACACAAGAAGTTACTTCAAGCCTCTAGTCAAAACTATATTGATCCCTTTTCCTATGAACCAAATGCCTTATTCATCTGTTCCACATTATTATTTTTTTTTCTAACCATTTGTCATTTACATAACACTGAGTAACCAGTCTTGGGAATGTCCTAAACTACAGAAAGCCTCTATAATAAATTCTGACAGTGGGGATTTCATGGAGAAATCCTTATATTCATCAGCTGCAGATTCATTGCACTTTCTGTTTGGCTAGCCATTTCCTAGTGGAACACTGATATTTTATTTGGCTAGCAACAGCTTCTAGCACAGGAGAACAGTTGTATTCTTGAAACTGACTATCGGAAAGAATTTCCTTGCTTATTTTTCCTGTGTGTGTGTGTGCACGTGTGCAAATGTGTGCATACACATGCATACAAGTATTTTAATTAAAGGTGTTGGGCGTAAGTACTATTCGACGAATCTATCTGACATATCTGATTTCTTGTGTTCATCATATAGAAAAATCTGCCACAGTGTACTGTTTACTGCAAACCATTTCATTTAGAATTTTCATTTTCTCTTATTTCTCAGTAGAAAGATATAAACTTTCAGTCAAACATGATGCCCAATTAAAGTATATGCCATTCCCATACTTCCCATACCTGTTGCTTCTTATAGTCTCTAGAAAGATTTCCATGTACAGACTGTTCTTTACATGGAAAGAAAAATGTTGCATAATTTGTCATGGATTAGTTTTCCTACTATCCTAAAATACGAGTTCTACCTAAGAGAGAAATAAAATGCTACACAGCATTTTATTTTTCTTTCTAATTTTTTTATTCATGCAGTGCGTCTCAGTAGAAAGAAGTAAGGAGGAAAATCTGTAAATAAGGCTCCCAAAACAAGCCTTTCCAAAATTGACAATAACATTTTATTATCCTGGGATTTTCAAGATTCATGACAAGAAAATGTATTACAAAACCCATCTGAAGTTGGAGGTTACAACTATAATGGATTTCTCTGTGAAGTCAGGCTGTCTCTGTCCCTTCAGCAAATCTGGGCATCCTCAGATTTATCCTTTATACACAGGGATGTCAAAATCAGTCATTTGCTTTGAGATTTTAATGCATCTCATTTGCATCCTTGAGATTCTCAGCAATTTTTGCACTTGCCTCCTTCTGTTAATAAATTTCAGGTCTCAAACCCCTTCTTTTCTCCTTTTTCTTCCCTTTCCGTAGTCTAAAGTTTTTTTTGGTAATATTCTGAAGAAAGAGATTGTACAGTTTTGAGACATTTCTTCTCTTACATACAGCCACAAGCATTACACAGAATCACAGAATCACAGAATTGTAGGGGTTGGAAGGGACCTCTAGAAATTATCGAGTCCATCCCCCCTGCCAAAGCAGGCTCCCTACACCATATCGCACAGGTAGGCGTCCAGGCGAATATCTCCAGAGAAGGAGACTCCACCACCCCCCTGGGCAGCCTGTTCCAGTGCTCCGTCACCCTCACTGTAAAGAAGTTCTTGCGCACATTCGTACGGAACTTCCTATGCTGAAGTTTCAGCCCATTTCCCCTAGTCCTGTCCCCACACACTACTGAAAACAGACCAGCCTTGCCACTATGGCTCTCACACCTCAGGTATTTATAAACCTGGATCAAGTCCCCTCTCAGCCTTCTTTTCTCAAGGCTAAACAGACCCAGTTCACTTAGTCTCTCCTCAAAGGGGAGATGCTCCAGGCCCTTCACCATCTTTGTGGCCCTCCGCTGGACTCTTTCCAAGAGATCCCTGTCTTTTTTTACTGGGGAGCCCAGAACTGGACACAATATTCCAGATGAGGTCTCACTGGGGCAGAGTAGAGGGGGAGGATCACCTCCCTCGACCTGCTGGACACGCTCTTTTTAATGCACCTCAGAATGCCATTGGCCTTTTTGGCTACAAGGGCACACTGCTGGCTCATGGCCAACCTGCTGTCCACCAGGATGCCCAGGTCCCTCTCAGCAGAGCTCCTCTCCAGCAGGTTTTCCCCCAGCCTGTACTGGTGCATGCAATTATTTCTTCCTAGGTGCAAGACTCTACACTTGCTTTTGTTAAACCTCATCTGGTTTCTTACTGCCCAGCTCTCCAGCCAGTCCAGGTCTTGCTGAATGGCAGCACAGCCTTCAGGGGTGTCAGCCAATCCTCCCAACTTCGTGTCATCAGCAAACTTGCTGAGGGTGGTCACTATCCCCTCATCAAGGTCGTTGATGAAGATGTTGAACAAGACCAGACACAGCACAGACCCCTGGGGAACGCCGCTACTTACAGGCCTCCAGCTGGACACCACACCGCCAGCGACAACCTTCTGCACTCTGCCAGTCAGCCAATTCTCGATCCACTTCACTGTCCACTCAATTAGAATTTCATCTCTCTCATTGTGTATGAAATATTTAATGAGATAAAATAGCAGGAATTTCTCAAGCTATGGTATGAGATATCATCTTCGTGGATTTATATTTGCTTCCTGTCTATTGTTTCTTTGTCTTCTCTTTATTGTTTCTTTGCCTCTGCTTGTTTTTGCTGTCTAGCTAAATGTGAGGTCTACTTCCATTGTACTAATCATTCCCATAGAAGTAAAATTCACTCCACAAGTATCTTTTTCCATCCATATAAAATGTCTATTTCTACCATTATTCCTTTTGCTAAATATAAACTTCAGAACACTCTGGTCAACTGACTGAAAAGCATATGGACTCAGTGAATGTGAACTCGGTGATTCTGATGAAAGCAAATCTTTGCACAGAATCCACCTTGTTATGGTGAAAATTCTTATGTTCAGTGCTTCAAAATCTTGCCAAGAGATGGGTCAAAACATAGCTAACGTTTCCTTGTAACACTTGGAGAAGGTGTCTAAAAATATTTGGCATAGAAATGGATCAGACAGATCTCCAAACAAATGAGTGCCAGTGCTTCCCCATATAGTGCCCCTTTCCCCTTGCTGTTGTTAGGCAGTCAGATACATTGATAAACAATGCATGGAAAATGAAGTCTTCCTGGAGTCCTTGGGTACGTACCTTGCAAGAGTGTGTGTTTGTGTGCAACTCCTTCACTTGAGGCTGTCTTTTTCCACACTTACTTAAAGAAATTACCAGCAATTATCCAAACCAGGACAGTGTCCCTGCTACAGTCCAATCATAATCCCAGAACGTTTCACTAGAAGAGTTTAATTTTCAGTACCGCTTTCCCTCAGCCTTCTATCCAAACATTATAAATGAAACTTCTTCTGAGTCCCTAGAAAATGCACTGTATCATTCACTTCCTGTTAGATTAGCTCTCATTATTTGATATCTCCTGTGCAAAGTACAGAGGGGATTTCAACAGTTATAAACTTTCCTTATCTTCAGGTGCTTTGGACAAACTTCAGATTTCCCTTGGATCTTTATTTTTAACTTTTTCAAAAAATTTTACAGTTTAACTTTTCAGCTTCATACCTGAATTTTCCTCCTACCTTAGTAACTTTTGTACACAGGAATTCTTTTTAGTTTGAGAAAGTTAACTAAATAGAGCAACTTAGACTTCGTCATCATAAGGTACATTTAAATTTTGTCTCAGAATCTTCTTTATGTACACACCTAACTTGATTTACGCATTTAAGTTCCTGGACCATTGGTTATGTACTTACTGATTAAAAGCTGTGTTATGAACAGACTGTATACCCACCTTCTATCTGATTACAGAAGATATAGATTTACCAGATAGAAAGGGTAAAATGCATCCTATTGCTTGTATCCTGCTGTCTTAATTCAGCCTTCTCTAATTGGACCTCACCTCATCATTTTCAGGTGATTTTTTACTTTAGTTTCCAGAGCAATTTTGCATTCCTACACATATTTCTCTGCGGCTTAAAACTAATATTGTGGCAGAGGAAAGATTTAACGAGGAAGGGACATGCTTTTTCTCCTTATTATTTGAATCTAAAGGTACTTAGAAGGCTTGGTATACCCATGTTTACATGAAATGAAAGAAATAGAAATCTGACAAAAATAAATACATTGTGAGCAATGTTTTACTTATGTGCTAGTACAGAAATTCTCTGGGCTGAAGACTGAATAGAGATAACAAGATGCATCTTCATATTCACTGCTGTCTGGACGACTTCTACTTTCTCTTTACACTGCTTTCATCTTACTGTCTTTTCTGCAACTTCTCATATTTTTCTTCGTCCCTCTCAAACAAATGCTTCGCTCTAGAAAGCCTACATGTTATATGGAAGCAATTGATTGGACCTTGAGTGTCCACTGAACTAAACCTCATCATAGGAATCTTATCTGAAAAGGAGTCGTAGATGAAAAGAAAGGAAAGGCAAATTGTTCACTACTACCTTCTGCCTGCATCTTACATTCCTGTTGCTTAGACTGCCTTGCTAAAATTTTAAGGCTTCCTTTCAGATCAGATCAGGTGACCCAGAACTGTCCCAGTATCACATTATTTTCTTCCACAAAGAATTGTAGGATATAATCCAAGATACATCACTGAGATTATGAAAAGGAAGGAGAAAAGTTATTTAAAAAAAAAAAAAAGAAAAAGAAAAAAAAGAAAAAAGAAAAAAAAAAAATAAAAGCTTTTATAGGGATAAAATAATGAAAAAGTTTTCTATAGTGCAGGTTTAATGCACTCAAAGCATAACTGTTTCACTTAGCATCTATTTACTGTCCTTCCTGTTGTAGTACAAAATTGAAGTGCTTGAAAACATCATCTGCAGGCATTCTAGCAGACTGAATTTAGAAACCAAATACTTGCTGAACACAATTAAGCTGTGTAGGCTCCCATATGTAATAGTTTTGATAACTGAGTCCAGTAGAAACTCAGTACAGCTATGTGGGTCCTTTCCAATATGCCAGCTGCCTTGAGACATGGTCTGTCAACAGAGAAGAAAGATGTAGCAAAAACACTCTTGCCCTCTCTCTCAGATGCTACTTTTATCTGGGATGTTAGGGAGAGCATCAAGGAAGTCACCTGAATAGTCCCTGGACAAACCCTTGGTCTTCTCCATCTAGAACAGTCCTGAGAGGAGAATCTGTATCTTTTTAGATAAATAAGATAGATAAATATTTTAATTCCAATCCTAGACTACTTCTCTCCACCTCCCTTTGTCCCTTTCTCCTTTTCTACCTCTTTCCTCTTTTTTCTGTGTCTCACTCTTCTAAGATCTATTTAATTATGCCCATAGAAAAGAAAGTGCTGATATCAAAAGAGCAATTCCCTCTTTTGATTTCCAATTCATTTTCCCTTCTCATTCAAGAGAATAGAAATATACAAAGTAATTTGGTATATAAAATGATTCCCCATAATTTTAATCCTTTTAAAGTGCTTGTGGAGATTATCATGGTTTGATTTATTTTGACAAGGGGTGGTAAAAACTGTAAGAACAATAGTCTACTAAAAATGTTTTAAGAGCCTGTTGCTGTGTTACAGGAATGAACATTTCAGGTGTTCCATGGGGTCTGGGGGATGATTTCCTAATGCAGTTAAGTGAGTTAAAGTAACAAAAGGACATGCATTCATAAGTAGAAATGGACATCCTTTTGTTACTACTTGAAGATTTTTTTCCAGCAGTGAGGTTATCATCATTTCACTATTCCATGTCTTTAGTTTATTGCATTTTCTTTAGCTTTTTCACAAGTCAGGCAACTAGATGTCTGAGCTGCAAAGTAAATTACAGATTTGTCAATATTCTAGAGACACAGAGACTACCTTAGCAAAGATCTTGGGCTAGGCCATAATATTCAACAAGTAACCTGTTTCCCAGGCAGAACCAGAGAACTAGAGATAGAGCCCACCCCCATGCTATTTCATGTCCAGGATCTCCTCCCGTTGTCTCTGATTCCTCCATTTTATGTACTGTTGTTATGCCTGAACTATGTTTTGGACTGGATGTAGTAGCTCAGCTCCCAAAATGATCAAACACAGTGACTGTGGAGGGCAGGAACAACAGTAGTGTGTGCACAGCCTCACAGGGAAATGCATTCAAAGGGGCCCTGTTCCTCTCTCCTTTCACCACTGCAGCCAAACACATGTTTTTGCCCCTGTGAAGTGGCTTTCATCAGCAAGCTGTTTTGAGACACAATGAGAAGAAAAATGAAAGATAAGAAGGCTGTTTATCTAAGGACAAAAATTCCATCACACATACTGAGATCATCTTATCTAAGGTGCTGTATCACTCCCTTGTGAGGAAACACTGGAAATTAAATATGACATTTCCGGGACATTTGTGTTTTGTTGTCTTGTGTTTGTGTTTGTAACGTGGGTCTAAATTACAGTTGTTGATTATGCTTGTTATCTGTGATAGGTAAAATAGACCACTGAGATTAAACCAGAGCATTTAAAATATGGATTTTCTAAAGTATTGAAACTCCAGGAAAGCAAGTATTGGAGATATCATTGGAGGAGTTTAATTTTGTAAAGTATGTAGCATATCAAATTCAGACAGAAAATTGATGAAGCCATAAGATATTTTTAAGCAATAAATCTAAATTTCAAACTGTTTCAAAGAAATAGTGATCTTTACAATTACATTAAAACAGGAAAAGAAATGAAAAGAGGAAGAGGGTGAATAACAGAGCAGGCAAATGACTGATCTTTCTGTGTGGTTTTCACTTGAGCACAAGAAGAATGATTACATCCCTACAGCAGTCTTCAAAGTGTTGGAGTCAGAGAGTGGAATAGGAAATGAACTGCAGTTCAGTGACCCTCTGTGGCCTGAACAGTGGGAGCTGGTAAGCACAGCATTTCCACTTTATTCACTTCTTTTTTTCAACTGTCAGTAGAAGACCTTCCCCCCCCACACACTTTTGCATCATTACTGCAACCTGAAAAGAACTAAATGTTGCAGATCTATCTATGTATAGGAGGGTATAATCTGTAAAGGCAGACATTTCCATGTAGTACATACACATAGGCTTATCACATATGTGTACGGTATAACAATGAATAACTACATTTTTCCTGAATAAGCCTGCTTTCCAATTTGAAATAGAATACATACTGTGCCATGCAATTTTCCTTGTGTTTCATTAGGGATAAAACCATGAGCTGGTCACCTAGGTCTGCCTCAAGAATGGATATAAAATACAGCTTCCAGAGCCTGGTCTGTAATTTTCTCTGTAATTGAGGTGCTTCTTTGTCACAACACATTGGCAAAATACTCCAGCATTCAGACTCCAGAAAAAGGGAAGAAAAAAAACCAAACACATAACTATAGCCACAGCATGATGTCATTTAAGAGATGCTCGACCTTGTCATCTTCATCTGTCCTCATGCTATTTTAAGATGGGTAATCTAATGTTTAATAAAAGGTTTAATGCATATCACATAGTTGTTTACAAAATTACAGCTGTGCAGCAGCATGATAATGTTGCATGTAAACACATCCAGAAAGTAAACCTGCAAGATGTTACAGTGCATGTATCCCTGTAGGCAAGTCAAAAGGTTACTGATGATCTAAGTTAGATTCTTTTGAGGTTTTGGGGTGGTGGGTTTTTTTGCTTTTCTTTTTGTTGTTGTTGTTGTTTTGTAACTGGGGATCTGTTGATCTTTGAAAGAGTGCTTCAGTATGCCTATCTGAAGAGAAATGTACCTTCTCAATCACATTCAGGTTCATCAAATTTTTTACAGAGTTTCAGAAGCAGCTCAGATAAAAATATCATGTAAGAGCTTAGGGAAATAGAGAATTGAAGGAACTGTAATGGTTTTCCAGCAGATTGTGGAGGCCAATTTTCCTTTCATTCAGAAGATATGACTGGATGAATCACCAAAGACTGCAAGGGAAAAAATTAGAAGTCAAAGCCAATAGTCTTATTTTGGTCTTTCTGCTTTGAAGCTGTCCCTGACACTTCAAATTCCCAGAGAACCTCTTTCTCTTCAGCTTCAGTAATGTACGGTGCAACTTAGGCTCTCGGCGTGGGAAAGAAGCCTAACAGTTGTTTTTGCCCACATAGCAAAAGTGAAAAGAGTGTGGGTCTTGTTAAATAAAGGGCAGTACACCATGGTACAAAGTGGTTGGGTTCACCTTCCTTACCGTCTGTTACACTGTTGTTAGTGTCATTTTTCTTTACTATGAACTACAAGGCAGTAGGACGTGTTTCAGTCACTTTCTTTATTGCAAAATTTATCCTCAAAAAAACTTCATAGCCTCTCTTGATCATAGTGTGAAATGTGAGACAAAAAACTCCAAAGCTAATATAACTTTGATTTTACAAAATCTTTCAGAATATGAAAAGTCATTGTTACATATACCTATCCAAATTGTCTCGAAGCCTTACATATTTTTACAATGTTCTGAAGCTACTTTCTTCTTTCTACTATTTCATTTTTATCTGAAAAGACTAGATTACATATTTGAAAAGATACACGCAAAGAACATAAAATTTCAGCATAGGGGTCTGTGTTTTTGGAAACTTGTTTTATAATTGAAGGTTTGTCTATTTTCATATGGTTTCACTTTAAATCCTCTGTAGTTTTATAGAAGAGTCTAACTCTTCATTCTTCTTTCATTCTAAATCTGCATTTTACAAAAGAAATGCCTAATATAGTACTCCTGAGAGCCCAACAAAGAAACTCCTAAATGAATAATTAAGAGGTGAATTAATGTTTTTATGATTCAAAATCTGGGAATATAAATGGAGGAATGTTGCGTCATCATGTGGGCTGCAAACAGAATAAAGGGTTATGTTAAATGAATACTGAAAATAGAAACTTTGCCTCTTCCTCTACAGTTCCTTGTTGAAGCAAACCTCTTGATAATTACTCTCGACTATTTCCAAATTCCATCAAAGGAGCTGTCTTTTCCTCAGCCAAGGAATCCTAATTCTCTTCTGTTAAAACTAAAGAATCAGATTTTTTCTCTAACTCACCATTTTCTAGACCTGCTGTTACTATTGAAACTTGTCCACTTCACCCTCTACAACAGGACTGTAAGAAAATCTCTAGGTCCTACACAGTTTCCTTGTATTTATATGTGAGAAGAGTAATTCAGTCCCTCCCCATGTGTTGTGATCTAGGCCTTAGATCATTCTGTGCAGTAGACTCACACTGCATCTGAAATGATCTTCAAGGACTCCTGCTGCCTTCAAAGAAACAGATTTTGTTTATCATTTTAGCAGAGCAGCTTTACTAAAGAACAGCTCTGCAGCTTTGGAGCACAGTTCTCTTTAAAATAGTGAAAAATGTAGAAACTGTGTCCTTGCTTCAGAAATTTCATTCTGTCTGAACTCCTGATGTGCGTTCACACCAGTGGGCTCTGTCTGCTATACTTGCACATCCAAAGGCTCTAGCTGATTAAGATCTTTTTATATTCAGTTTATCTGGTGGTCATATCACCCAGTCAAAACATTAGTTTCATGTATCCCTTGAGCACACATTTTATGTAATGGCAATAGCCACATTTTTGCACCCAGTGTTCATGAAGAAAAATAAGACTGTGTTTCTGAGGTTGCAAGGGCTTCATCTGATGAACAGAGAGCGTGGCTTATTCTAAATATTAGGAAAAACAACAATTTTCTCCCTTTGTGTTAGCCATAAAGAGTTTTGAGAAATTATACAATTGGTAGTGGTGGAGGGTGTTGTGATCTGCTCCATAATAACTCCATTCCAGCAGTCTTCTGAGTGCTTTAACAATGAGACAGAAGGATATATGCAGCCTTGTCTCCACACCATCTAGTACCTAGTACAAAGCATGGGTTTTCTTAAATGTAAGGAGGAGTGTTTATTTCTCTTTTATGTATGACATATGGAAGATTTATCTCCCCTGTAATCACTTGATCACTTAAAACAAGGATGTCAGGACTCCATCCCTATTACAACACATATATTCTTTGCATATAACACTTCAGCTTCTCTTTGGATAACTAATCTGTACATTTGAGGGAATATTCCTCATCTTTATAGAACTGGAGGTGTCTGTCCTTAATTTCACCACTACTCTGCTACATGTTCTTCTCACCCTTTAGTTCCAACTCTAGTAAAGGACTTTGGTTCAGTGCCCTATCATGGTACATCTTTCTTGCTTCGCAACAGGTGGCCTCATCAAACACCTCTGCTTTCAGTACTGGTATTTACACTTGGCCTGCTATGGCCTTTGCCAACTTATTTGACTTGTGACTGAAGCTATTCTGCTTCAGGTGCATAGCATGAGTCCATTGCAGATATCTCCAATGAGACTATGCAGTCTGTGTCTAAACTAATATCTCACTAGATCCTTCTGCTGATTTCTGTTCCCTTGAATTGTATGGAAGGAATACTGTTTTCAGAAGCGGGGACACATACAGAGGATTTAGACCTGCAGTAGGTTGGTGGTTCTGATTTATCCTTAGAGCAAAGAGTCCCATGAGCACTCTGTGTGATGCTGCAAACTCTGTGTGGAAATGCTGCTCAAGGCACTCCATTTGCTAAAATTAAAAATAGTCCTTCTATTTTTTAAATATTTATAACATTTAATCCATTTTTTTTCTTTTTCCTTGCAAATGAAAAAAATAAAATGAAATAAAATAAAGTGCATTCTCTTTTCAAGAAAGAAATTACGTAAAATTGATTTAACCAGTTTGACAGTTGATGTTTGTTCAGATTTCTCCTTTCTGTACTAGCAAGCCTAATTCCCCCTATTATATGGCATGACTAAATATACATGCAGCACCTTTTTGTCCAAGAGCACCAAACTGCACCATCAAAACTACAGAAAATTTTCTGCTTTCAATATGAATACATGTTTTCTTCTTCCTTTTCTCATGATCTCCTCTCTATCCTGAAACAGTGCCTCATATTTAAAGCAAACATTTAAAAGTGGAAGAGCTGTTGCACCTGTAGAGCTCATAGGGCCCACTGTTACAATAAAGAAGACTGGATCATTTCACTGAAAACTTGCCCAGCTTGGGATAAGCAAAGCACTGACACAAAAGTAAGGCTGACCAAACAGTCTATCCCTTCTGCCCATTGCTTTGGGAAAGAACCAGATTGAATTCAGGATGGAGCATTTTTGACTCTTTCTGTTGTCTCAAGCTGCAGTAGGCAGATCTATATTTTGAAAAGCAGTACAGAACCATGGACCTCTGTGTAGGGAAAGTGGATGCACTGTACTGGCAAATGTGGCTTTGCAGGAATCGAAATAAGATGGAAGTAGAGTCAGAAATACTAATACATCTGGCAAAGTTCTCATTCTTTAAAAAATGTGAAATGATATCCTCAATGGAAATGTAAAATCAGGAAATAATAATAATAATAATAATAATTTTTAAAAATCACACAAATTATGCATTTATTGGTCACAAATTAAAAAATGGTTATATGCATTGAAAAAAAAATACTTTTGCCATCAGATTCAGTTGATCTGGAATCAGAAATAGCTTAGCGGATCTAATGTACAGGCTACGCTGACAGTAATGAGAGTGTAGACATCTACCTAACATATACACATTAACATGTAGATACCTATGTCTGAGTATTTTTGTCAAGAGTTTTAATTTGCCTCTAGTAATTATATAAGTTTATGATTTATATAGAGGTTATTTACAGTAAAGTAAACTACTTGAAGCCATGGTATAAATCTTCAAGCCAGTTCATGCAGATGTTTGCAGGGACAAGTTAGTTCTGCTTTCTGGGCAGTGCTGTACCATACAATCACTTTATGACCTACCTGCCTGTTGCTGCCACTGCGTGTTTATCTTATTGAGTTCAAGTTCCTACTGAAGATTTGCAAAGAGCTGCCATTTAGACACCCTCATGGCAGCTGAGCTCTGTGGTATTTCTGAGTATTCTCAGTATTTAATTAGTAAACCATAAGTAAAGGCAACCACTGAAAATAAGGAATGATCACTAAAAATAGTTTTACTTCACCATACATTACTTCACATAAGCTTACACTGACAAACTGACTGCTTAGTGGCTCAAGACATGGTTGTATTTCTTCAGTAGTTTTCTTTTACTTGCTCCACTGTGAACTTTTTCCATCAGCGTTTCCATCTGATAAGACCTTCTTAGTCCTTTAGAGAGAATGAACTGGAGATAGATGCATCATTCTAACTTTAATTAGCTGTTGGCTAGATGTTTCTTGAGTTGTTATGGGAATTAAGTACTGTAGAGGTTGAATAAGAGAGACACCGTGCTAAAAACAGTAGCACTTTAACTAATTCTTTAATTTTGCCTTTATTGCATCTTTTGGCTTCTGAGCCCACTGCTGGATGAACCTCTCTCCATCTAAGTAGTGTATTCACATATTGTATATGAACTCTCACCTTTATAAGACACCCAGTTTTAACTCTTGACCTTGACCTAGTTGGATAAACAACTTTCCAGAGGAGCTACTGCGGAGTCATTTCTCTCCTTGGTGTAGTTCTGGATGAAATTTTCTCAGCAAGAACACAGCACCCGCATGCATCAAGGATTATCTCAAGAGGTGCTCTGCAGATGGACAGACAGAAGCCCATTTCCACAGCTCATATATAAAAAATTGTGTATTTGTAGTTCCAGCTCCTGCTCTTGTGCAGGACCTGTCTGGCATACAGAGCCTAGGAGACTGAAAGGACTTTTTGAGATTAATAAATCTGATTAAACATAAGGACATCTTTATCAAATTGTTAAAGTGGAAAGAAAAGATAATGTGAGAAACAGTCATACAGAAGATGAACTCCTATAATTTATCCTAGAGCTAATCACTGTGTGGAGCTTTCTTTCTCTCTTGGAAATTTGCCGTCATCTTAGCAGAAAGGCAAGGCACTGTGTGGCTACTGCTTAGTGGAGATTACAGCAGCTTGCATGGGCTTTTCTCATCTTTTCTGCATTGCTTGGAGAGTGAGGAATGGAGTGATCTTTCCACTATAGAGCAGTCATACTATAGGATCCTTGACTGTAGATCAAGACTTCCCCATTTTCTTGAGCATAGACCATGGCAGTATTTTTCATGAATCACTGTGCATCATCATTGACCTGTTACTCTTGTCAATGACAATGTTGTAAGCATCCTTTCCATGACTTCAGAGGTCTTTAACCCACTTTTCAGCTTAGTAAAACACATTTTAAAATAAAAATGAAAATAAAATAAGATAAAACAATGAAAAATAGAAAAAGATTTCTCAATCTAACATACTGTAACAGAGGCTAGATAGACACAGTTTAGCCCAACACTCAGTTAGTTGCTGGGAAGTTTTATACTGTACTGTATACTCATGAATATTAAAAATTGTGGTAATTTGTCACTCTCCATGTAGTCCAATATTTTCATATGCAAGATTTCATGCTTACAGTGACTGTAGTATGGTATCCTGCAGGATAGAAGAATACTCTCAAAACACATTTCCAAGTGTTGGACGGTGAGTTCACTCATCCAAACTATGAGTTTTTTTCTTCATTTGGATAATTCATTTTGGTATTAGCCCTATTATGATGTCTGATCCTGAAGTATCAACCATCCTGGTCCAGATTTTAAATACTGAATCACCCTAGTTTGTGACATCTGCTTTGTGTTTACTGCCTTTCTTCTTACTCCTTTCTTTAAAATGAATTATCCCTGTAAAGTTACTGTATGAGAATTTTTCTTTTGGTTTCAAACTAATAAAAATCTGCTATTCAATAGCACATCAGACATGGCATTTTCAAGACCGCTTCTACTCTGTTTGTATGCAAGGAAAATCCATCAACTTTAAAAAAGAGAATAGCTCTTAGACAACATAGAAAATTTTGTTAGTTTCAAAATAATAAATTACACTGTGTACTGCAAACATTGATTTGCAAATGAAAAAACCACAGGTGAGTAAATGATGAGTCTGATTAAGATTTTGTTTGTTTCTTTTAATTACTGCCCTTTAAAATGCTGTTAAGTAATTACTGTTACTATGTGGTTTATACTATTGCACGAGATTAATTCATTGATATTTTCATGATAGCACGTTATATTTTTACCGTGTGAGGGTAAAACCACCATTTAGTTACTCAATTGAAAGACAGTGATTTGCATTAATGTGAAGTGCTTACTTAAAAAATAGTAGAATTTAAATATATCTGAAGATAGCCCACATAAACTAGTGAATTATAGTGACTTAGTAATTTGAAACACTTCAATAATTTATTGAAAAAATTGTGTTCCAAGAATGTTTTCTTACATATTTTGCAGAGTTAAATCTCTTGGCTAAGAAAAATGGAGTGGTAATCTTTTTGTTATGGAAAAATCTCATACTGTCAGAACATTCTTTAATATGTTGGACACTGGAAGGAGGAGGGGTGAAATGAAGAGAGGGTGAGTTGTTCTTTTTGCAATTGTCAAAGCATTACAAAAGAAGGTTAAAAATAGTGATATCCATCAATTAAAGTTCAAATAGATATTTCACCTTTAACATGGTGTGGTGGAAATTGTAAACAGAGGATTTTATTTCAGGTTCATCTATAATTAACATAAATTCTAATGGCCCATTCTCAGAATGCAGATTTCTATGGTAAAATAATGCTTAATGAAGTGTTCATACTTCATACACATAGATTTGTAAGGTTATTCTTTCAGTTAAAAAGAAATTATTTTTTTTTGTGACTTACTATGGTGAAATCCTAAGTTGCCCACATCAAGAACAGATTCAGTAACATTAGACAGCAAATAAATTAATAATAAAAAAGCAAGCATTGCCCCAGTAAGAGTTCTGTCTGCAAATTCACCGCTAAGCATTTGCAGCACCACACAGGAAAGCTTCTGTTCTGCTGCAATATTCCAGTGACATTTCACTGCATGAGAAGATGCATACTTGTTTAATTGGGCTTTCATGCTGTGACCAGTTTTATATGGATAAAGCCCTGAACACCCATGGATATCAAGAGATATCAGTGAAACTCTGCAATGGATAACCAGATTCAGATGAAGCACTGCTAAAGTGAGGAAGGTTGCATGAAAAAGCAAAATCCTGCTTACCATTACATTTTCTGTTGAACGCCTACTATGGGTATTACAAGAATTAGTTAATAGTCTCTCCAGCATTCATTCAGTGAACTGAACTAGCCAGAAATTCACATCAGAACTTTACAGGCCAACAATTAATATTTGGATCCATTTATTCAGAATTAAATTCACAGTCAGAGTAGACTGTCATGGCACTTACTTAGGATACTGAAACCTGAGATTAATCCTCTTTTCTTCATGTCCCTTGTTAATATCTCGGTCAAAATACTGTTAATGTTGGCCTCTGTATCAAAACTGCGCAATAGTAAATTTGCTGGGTTTGTTTTTTGTTTGTTTGTTTGTTGATTTTTTAAAGGTTCTTTCTTGTGACAAGTTTATGTTTCGATGAGCAGAATCTTTCTGATGAAAAACCACTTCATGAAAAAAGGCTTCTGACCAGTTATGATTAACACACTATTTTGTACTATACTGCTCAGTGAAGTTTTTAAAGCATGGCCTTGGGGATAATCTTTTAAAGAGTTTCTGTTAATTGACAGTATTGTTGAAACATCTTCTTTCCACTCCTACCCTGGCAATATCCGTGAGTTGCATTAATGCACCAATCTGTACAGCAGATCACTCTTTATATTTCTCTATTTTTACAGAGGGTTTTTTAGTTAAAATATTTTGTAATGCTTTTATGTCTCTGATTCTTTCTCAAGTAACAGGTGGTTTTTTGTTGTGTGTGTTTGTTTGGTTTTTTTGTTTTTGTTTTTTTTCATGTACTATCTGGATAAAGACATTTCAGAGTTCCTCTAGAATTATGTAGTTTGGAAAACATCCTATAGACATAATTTGCTGGAGGCAAGCTAGCACTGCAGATTAAAAGTTTAGACAAGGACAAAAGAAAAACTAGAATTACTTTAATTCAGACCGAAAGAGGGGAGGGAAAAAATAAAAGAAAAAAGGAAAAAGGAAACAAAAGCACTTTCTACTAGGTCTGAAGGACCTTTATATAGCTTGTTCTCAAAAACAAAAGTATATTATTACATATCCTGTAAACTATTGATCTCTGCTCCCTTATTATGAGTGCCATTAGTATTCTGTTCTTAATGCTAAGATGCTTCTCATAGATTCTCAGAAATACCTTTTAGCTGCATGAAAATTAGGCGAGTGATTCATGGACTATATCAAATGCAGTGGAAAAAAAATAGGTATTTTCTGATTCTTTCCAATTGTAAAATAACCTTCAGAAAAATATGTACTGATAACAGATGAAAATCATGTTGAGAGTGCTAAAAAAAAAAAAAAAAAAAAAAAAAAAAAAGAAACAAATTAGTAAATAAACACATGAAGAGCTGTAAGATCTTACTTCAAGTCACTGTGTTAGAATTCATTCATTCTTGCATGTGACTTTCAATACATCATGATTTATTTCTGAGTATCCTGCATGGGAATAGCAAAGCACATTACTACACAGTATTTCCTCTGACTTCTATCTGTTACACACTGTGGTTTATACATACATATACATCTACACATAAGTATGCCTATAGTTATTTGCTCAAATGGAAGCGCTTTATCTTTGCTTTTCCCTTCACAAAGAAATGAGATGTTAATTGTTGTGGTTTTGAAACATATTTAGTGGAGTGCATGGTTTTACATAGCACTTTGAATTAGTAAGAATATTTGAAACATAACATGAAAATATGAAGATAATATTGCATATTCAACTTTAAATTATAAGGAAATATAATTTTACATGTATAACATTCAAAGAGGTCAAAATAAAACAATGTTTTCAATGATGACCATGCAAGTGGATGCTTTCAAGCTGCCCAGCTTGAGACACCTAAAGCTAATATCTAAGGGTATAGGCTATATTATGACCTACCATGGTCTACTGGGAGAGAAATTCTTCAGACATTTAAATAACAGTTTCATGGAAATGTCAATTTCAGATTACAGAAGAAGATTCTCAACTGTCAGCCTTTTCCTTGCAGTGGGAACATTCATGAAGTTACTTACGCCAAAGTGTAGACTGTGAAACATGAAATTAGATCTTTGCTCTTCATCAAAAGGATAAAAATTCCTCTTTTGTACCACTCTTCTTACCTCAATGCCTCTATTCTCTTGCCTCTCCTTACATTTCTTAAAATAAAAAAATAAAAAAATAATTTTAAAAAATGCTTAAATGAATCACATCAAAGCTTGAGATATGACCAGAAGACTCTCATTGCTAGCCAATCTTTGTAGCCCTTATAATGTTTACTTCATATTTTACCTGCTATATAAATGAATTTCTGAAGGGTTCCTATTTAATCAAGTAGCTTCCTGAGTCTCCGAAAACAACCTTCCTTCTTTTCTTCACCTATTTACATTTCATAAGTAGTATCCACACTGAGCCTAAGGGTTTAATATACTGAGTCTGGTGTTATCTTTAATAGTTAAGAGGATGGCTGTGTTTACTAATGGCAAAAATTGTTTCTCAGCTTGCTCCATTTGTGCAAAACATACAGTCTCTATTTGTTAAGTTTTCATTATTAGTTGAAATGACTTGCTGGTCACTCACTCAACTATTCCATTCTGCATATATATGTGCCACTGCTGCAGCTAAGCCTGGAGAAAACCTCTCTGACCTCATGAAGCCACAGTGCTGGGACAGACCTCATACCCAGCTGTGGACCGGGCAGTGCTGAAATATGGCAAAAGAAAGCTTGTGGTGCAGTGCTGGGTAATGTACCTCCCATCTCCATTTATCCCAGGATAGCTCAAGAAAGCACTTCAGGCACTTTTCCAGCTGTTCCTTCCTCCCTCTTCTCCCTTCTCCATGTAAGCTAGGACATCCTATCATCTTTAAAGCAGTTTACTGAGGCCTTAATACTGTTGAAAAGACATCTCCTTGTCAGAGATCACCTGGATGCTTTATCCTTACTATTAATGCTGAAACACTGTCCAGGTAGAAAGACACTAACTACCAGTATTACTGGCTGAGAGAGAAAAGACATACATAGAAAACTGTATAATAGGAGCACAACATTAACTGTATTAATTTTTAACAGAATTGCAGAGAGTAAGAGGAGGGGGAAGTGACAACATGTGGCCTCATTCCCTTCTCCTAAAGCCACAAGGAACAGGCTTACACCATTTTTCCACACCCTGACTGTTGTATCCCCTAATTCACAGACATGGGATCTTCCACCTCCTTCAGCTGCCTTTTCTGAATTTATAAGGAACTCTCTTCCCCACTGTGCAGCTGTTCTCATTCCAGGGTGGGTGCAACCACCAACAAGCACATTTGCCTTCATGTGATAACACTGCAGACAATCATTTCATTGATGCAATGTGGCAAATGGAAAGAAAAAGCATGATGGTTCCTAAGATTTCCATTTCCATAAATCTTGCCTAAGGCTCCAGCTGGAGCTGTCCTAGAAGGGCCACGTACAGTATAGTACAGTATATTCCCTGACTGCTTCTTTAGCCAAATAAATTTTGTTGATGAGTCATGTGGGCACTGCAGAGCATTTCAAAGACCCATCTGGCAGAATAAAGTCACTCTCCTTCAAAGCGGAGTGTATCTCAAAAGGTTCAGCATTTGGATTTGGTTTGAATTCTTGGATCCTTATCTGAATTCCCCAAGACTGTATAACAAGCTTTGTTGAAGAATTTCCATCATCTCAGCTTCTAGTCAAAGCCACATAATAACACAAGAAAGCTTTTTCTCCTGTTATTTCTGTCAAAGCCAGAAGAGTATGTCTGGAGTTGGGGAAAGAGGAAATATATCTTACAGATTCAACTGTACCACTTCTCTGATGTTTAGGTGTTTATACTCTAATATTAGGGGCTTGATGATTCTTTCATTTAAAAACACTTTCATATATCTTATGAGTCTACTAAATTATCAATTTACTTTCTCTTTATGCTCCAGCCTGGCAGCCATGTCTCATATCACGGTCATCTTTTTGAATGGAGCCTTGGGTTCTTCTAAAATATTTCTATGAAGAATATGAAATAAAATGATTTTCCAAAGAATTAACCTTTGAAAACTTTACATTAAGTATCCTTAATCTCAGCTGAAACCTCACTTTTTCCTCTAGAAAGAATTAAGGCAACTGAAAAAATTATTTCCTTTCCTCAATGAGAATACTTGTATTTTCTTATCTGCAAGAGTTTAGCCTTGCTCACAAATTATTATATTTAGCCTAGGTAGCTCTATGGAAAGAACTCATCAGGAACATTTATTCACACTTAAAAATCTGTGGATGAAATGTACTCCTTTGTTTTAAATTATTTCCATTGGTTCTGTGACTGCCAAATCTTTCTTAATTTTTATCACTTAGCAGATTAGACCTAAGATAGATCATGGAATATCTGGAAATAAATTGCAGACCATCTTCCATTACCTTAAATTCACCTGAACGGCTCATTTTACACACAGCTGCTGGTAGATAGAATCTGTAAAATGTGATTTTATGAAGTACTGTGTATCTTCTAGCTCTCACAAAGTAGAAATGATCAATGTTAGTTTCATAACTCTCCCTTCTTTCTCCCAGAGGACTAAGACTGTTAATATATCTGAATATAATGTAATATCTACTGTCTGGGTATTGTAAAAAGTTAAAATTTTAAGAATACTCTTAAGGCTTGATCATGTCCGGTGTTTCTGAGGTGTTGTGGTTTAACACCTGCTTAGCACTATATAACTTATCTATCTATCTGCCACTTAGGCAAGGTGAGAGAAGAGAATTAGAGGGGCAAAAGTTAGAAAACTCATGGGTAGAGATAAAAAAAGTTTGAAGAAAAAGATTAAGAAGAAAGAAGAAGAAGAAAAAGAAGAAGAAGAAGAAGAAGAAGAAGAAAGGAAAAAGGAAAAAGGAAGAGAAAGAGAAAGAGAAAGAGAAAGAGAAAGAGAAAGAGAAAGAGAAAGAGAAAGAGAAAGAGAAAGAGAAAGAGAAAGAGAAAGAGAAAGAGAAAGAGAAAGAGAAAGAGAAAGAGAAAGAGAAAGAGAAAGAGAAAGAGAAAGAGAAAGAGAAAGAGAAAGAGAAAGAGAAAGAGAAAGAGAAAGAGAAGGAGAAGGAGAAAGAGAAGGACAAGGACAAGGACAAGGACAAGGACAAGGACAAGGAGGAAGAGATGCTCATTGATCACCAGACGACCAGTGCCCAGACAGTAACAGAGCAATGGTAGCCCTTCAAACCTATAGGATGTAAGTGCTCAAATGCAGCAAAGGCCATGCATCAAACTTATCATTCTCTTATAAAAAGACCAAGTTCTGACCGTTCTCTTTCAAAATCAGAATGAACTGCTGCCTGCTAACGTATCAAGTACCAAGAGCTGATAAAGAAAGATGGTACACAGATCACCCCAAAAGTAATGCCTTCTATTTATTTCCATGGAAACTACAATACATTCAAAGAGCACAATAACGCTGATAGAACAAATTCTTAGATACGAAACACTGTTTTTCGACATTGTTACCACCATTAGCTGAGCATTTTCACCAGAAATGAACACAGGCCTGCATGTCGCACTTATAAAAATCTGTACCAACACCTACTGTCACTGTTGCCACTGCTAAAATGCACCATCCACTACCCCACTGTGGTGCTCACATCCATGGACTGGTCTCAGACTCCTACCTGCCATACAGCAACAAAATGTAACAAAATACTGGTGGGAAGGTTCAACCTTTACTGCCATGCTATCAACATCTGTCCCTGACACTACGGGCCAAGGTAATAAAGCAGGAGGCATTACATGCAGAGCAGGACTTTTACTTTGTTGTATTTGAAAATGTTATATCATACTTCCATACTTTTGGAACTGTTGAAGCAGGTCTAGAGGATGGCCACAAGGATGATCAGAGGATTGGAGCACCTCTCCTTTGAAGAAAAGTTGAGAGAGTTGGGTTTGTCCAGTCTGGAAAAGAGAAGTCTGTTTCTGTAATTAAAAGGAGATTGCAAATAGGAAGGAGACAAAGTGTTTACTGGGCAGCCTGACCCAGTGGGTGGCAGCCCTGCACATGGCAGGTAGTCTTGAACTAGATCATCTTTAAGGTCCCTTCCAATCCAAGCCGTTCTATGATTCTTATTCTAGATTCTTAAAACAACTTCTATGCTTCAGAATGTGTGAGCAAAAAGCAATGTGAAGAAGCATATTAGAGGCAAAATAGGGCCACTGCACATTTACAGTTTTCAGGATAAAAGCAGAAATGGGAGAGGATTAGGATGCTTATATACTGAGCAACATTTTACTTTAACTATTTTTGGAGTAAGGTACTATTCAGTATGAGTAAAGCTGGTGATAACTGTAAAAATTGGCATTTATTCTGTGCTGGAAATGATTTGTTGTTAGAGTGACATAGCAGTAGTATAAACTGATCAGTACTCAATTTAGGAGGCTGAGAAAAATAGAGGAAAAGTGCCATAAGCTTGATGTATTCATCTGAAGAAGGTCCATAAGTTACTTGTTTCTTTAGTACTGTTTGGCAAGGTTTAAGACAGTGAGTACCATATACTGAAGAAACTTGGAAAGAAAGAAAGAATTGACTTTTTAAAAACACAGCATTATGATATTAAGTAGCTTCAAGCTTTAGTTTCTTCACATTATACTCTCACATCTGAGTGCAAACTTTGCCGATGGCAAAGGGAAATACAACGTGTTGACAGTTAACTATAGCTGGCCACCTGGCCATCCATTACACCCCAGATGTGAATTGTGAGCTTTTATATTCCTCCTATCTGACACAAATGTTTTCTGTAATGTTTTTGAGCAATACTTTTCAACTGGATAAATCTATAGATTCTTTAGTTTGATGGACTCATCATTACAGTTTGGATTTGTGGAAGAATGGAGAATAAGAATCAAACAAAAAATCATATTTTCTGCCATCAGCCTGATTGTAGTTAGTTCTCTCATTTCAGTAATTGTCTGGTCCATATAGATCCATTTGAGCCTAGAAAATAGTTATTTTATAGACAGATTTTCTTTGTGTGCTGCTGAGTGTGTAGTTCAGCTGGGATGTAAAAAATCTTTCTTACTCTGAAATATCTTAAGAATGAGAAAAAAAATATGTTGTCTTTCTGACTGAAACAACAAACTTCTGAAGTGAAAAAGGCAATTACCTTTCCCATACTCTCTGAAAACACAGATATAGCCTCTGTCTAACAAAAAAAAAATGTTCAAAGAACAAATTAGTGCTCAGTATAACTGAAAACAGAGATTTTGGCCTTGCTTCCCACACCCTAGCTTACTAGGCCATTGGCAACACTGGTGCTTTTGCTCACAGTTGGATCTGCTTTACTATGTGACCAGCATTAAAACGTCTTTAGGGAAACAACCTGGTCATTGGTTTTACACCACTAAATTAGGCAATCATTCCAAGTATGGCATGCCATTGCTTTGGATTTTGTGTGTGTTTGGGTTTTTTTTTTAATTGTTTATAGGAAATGAAACAGCTCCAGTAGGAGTGCTTAGGACACAGCAGTCTCTACGACCTGATGGTGGTGGCATAATCGTAGGATGTCGTTTGGTTCCTCAGTCAGAGTGAGATTCAGCAGGAATGTGAATCTTGATGTTGTGCCTACTGTGTGAATGATCTTGTCATCAAAGAAAAGCTATTCTAGCATGGCTGAATCTCTCTCATCAGTGGCAGTGCAAGATGTCATTCTTGTGGTAACAAATGAAATATATTCCTGAGAAAGGCTCTTATGTTTATAACCAAATATATATACACACATGAAATTTCTGAAGAGATCACATTCAAAGGAAGCCCGGGAAAATGGAGCAAAGAAAATTTGCTGCTACTCCAGAATAACCCTCTGGATTCCACTTCTCTATTCAGTACCCTTATCAACTACTCAAGGTATAGAGAGGGATGTGACTCGGATGGGAAGATAGTAAAAAAACACATTCATTTCTGATAAAATTTTATAGGATACTGTTTTTTCTTTTGTCCCTTTTATATTTAGTCTACTTAAAAAATAAAAAAATAAAAAAACACTCTTTTTCTATTAACTATTTAATACCTCTATGACCTCATTATTTCTTTTTCCTAAGGCTTCTACTCTTTGCTGTTTTGACCTTGAACTTTAAAAAAAAAAAAAAAAAAAAAAAAAAAAAAAAAAAGGCATGCTCCTATGTATTTCAGTTTTTAAAACTCGCAGTCACAGATCTCTTCATCTCTCTTCATCTAGATCTCTTCAGAAGCTCCACTTAGCAGCAGTGGCACCTACAGGACAGAAGGCAGTGGAGGCTGCTGTATCTCAGACAATCATTCCCCATGATCAGAGAAATGCTCTACTGTATGCTGACAGTACACTTGGCATTAATTCCTAGACATTGCACAAAATTAAAATGCATTTTGTAATTTTGATGCAATATCTGGCACACCAATAGCTTGCTTCTGCCTTAACTCCACACTTAAGATATGCATACCGTTTGCTGGAAGGAAAGGCTCTGTTTGTAGGCAAAGCTGAAAATTTACCACAAGACACAAGCATCATCCAACTGTCAAAAACAGGGTTTTTTTCTTGTTGGCAATAAAGATTTTTTTGCCCATTTTTTACCTCTCATGCTTAACTATGAAGCATGTCACTTAAAAAAAAAAAAAAAAAAAAAAAAAAAAAAGGAAAAAGTGCACTGAGGAATAACCTCAAGAGATGTAATGCTCATCTGGCATGATCTTTTTCCAGTCCTCACTTTTTTTATCTTCTCAATAAAGCAGCATTTTCCCCGCTGATCACACTACTACTGAAGCATGAATTTTAGGGCTTGTAACATTAGACCATTTTTATTGATCTTCATGAGTTTGCAGTGGGGACTTCAAGGTCATTTGGTCACTAAGGTTAACTTTGCAGCAATGAAAAGCAATAAATGTTTTCAGGAGAGGTGGGTATTTATTATGAGTATTTAATTTCCCCAAACTGCAGTACTTGTTAGAAAGCATTGAAAAAATAAGTTCTTGTTTCCTTTGACATGTCCTTTCTTTAAGCATTCTTCTTAACTTGCTGCCCCCGTGACCTCCTTAGTAGCAGATACAATTCATTTCTTATGCAGACTGACAAAAAAGATGCATGGTATATGGCACTGCATATCTTTACTTCATTATTTCTTCATAGCAAAGACTTGAAACTGTAATGTGTGAGAAAGAAAAGGTGCCAACATGACATTTACTACTGCTAATATGAATGTGATTAATTCTACAACAAGAAACATCATCTTAACTCTTTATATTCTTGTGTGTGTGTTTTGTTTGAACAAAATTGATAAATCAGAATATTTTGACAAATAACATATACTTGCAGGCCTTGTTGAAGCAAACAATATCACAACCTAGTCATTTGCAGTAAGTTTATTATAAAGGAAGCAAGAGGCTGTCATTTAACAATATTTACATTTGTCTACTAAGCTGAAATCTGTTTTATATAGTTCATTTACAGTATATTTAGCCGTAGCTACACTTTATTTTTAGGAAACCACACTCAAAGTCAGAAATAGTTTCAGTGTGCTTTACCATGCCTTATTCTACAGCATTGTGATTCACCATGTTCAGTGAAAATAGGCTTTCTCATACATAGGTGTTGCTAAAGCCTAATTATTTGTGCCTTTTGAATTACTCAGAATGGTTGATTTCCATTTGGAACTTCTGTGTCCAAGAACGTACCTCTCCATATCTCAGTGATGCAACTTTTTCTCACTTCACACAATCAAGATTATTTTAATAATGTATTTTTATTTGGTTTGATGTCTCATTGATGCCTTCTTTTTGTACTTTAAAAGAAAGACTTTCACTTCCCAGTCATTGGTGGACAGTTTGAGTAAAATTAGATGTTTTAGCTCCACATTCTTCTATCTGATTTTCTACTTCTTAGAGGTTTGGCTGAAACGTCAAAAATGTAGAAACTGTGAAAAATACCATAGAATGTGCCGAAGTATATACTTATGGGGAAATGTTTTTCATTAAGGGTATGGGCAAAAAAATTCATTGAAAGAAAGCAAAAGAAAAAAAAGAGAGAGAGAGAAACATTTGATCTACACACACATACATATATACTGTTTCCCTCTGTATACAATGTCTATTTAAACATTTATGAAAATTGCAAAGAAATACTCCAGAACATTCAAACACTGTGATATTTTTAAATGCAGGGTGACAAACATGACGTTCCAATGTTTGATGACCTCGTGAGTAAAATATTTTCCTTGGATTCATTTCTTTCTCTTGCTTAATTGGATCAAATTTAAAATGTCCACAGAACGATTACTGTGGAGAAAAATCAGCTAGCTGCCAACATCACTGTCCGGACGTAAAATATGGAAAAGGGGGGAAGAAAAGAAAGTGGGTGACAAGGAATTTATGAACCAGTACTAGAGGAGGATAAACAGCATTTTGCTGAAGTCTTTACATAGGCTGTTGGTAAGCAAGCGGGGTTAGGACTGGCTGTCACTGTGTAATACCAAAGCAATACAAATAACGCTGAATGCAAGCAAATGACATACGGGTCAGGTTTTTAAATGTGAACACATGCTCCAGAGGAAACCATACAGGAGTATAAGTTGTTCCTGTTTTGTTAGTTTAGATTCTGAAAGAAGTTTTTTTGTGTAAAGATGTAACACGATCCCAAGCCTGGAGCCATGCCCTGTGGCTCACAGACCTCTATGTTTGTCCCAGGGTGCTGAAGGTAGGGAAGCTTGCAGGATGGCTTTCTCCAAGCTGGCACTGACTTTTGAGAGATATGATTTACTTTCACCAGAATGATAACAAAATGGGCATTTTTTATCAGTCCGTGGGAGCAGTTAACAGGGACAGGGTGCAAGCCCTGCTGAAGGTAGATTTTGATGATGATTGCTTTAAAAAAAAAAATTAAAAAAAAAATAAATAAAAAAATTAAAGAGCAGTTCTGTCTCAGTATTATAAACTCTCCTCTTTGAATACCTTCCAGAAATCTGCTGGTTTAATTTCTTAGTCCCATCTGTTTCCCTCTCACTGGCTATATTTGTTAGTATTTCCTCAAGCAGCATGTTGTATTGCCCTTACTGTGCTGGAGGAAAAGGGCATAGATTGATCATTTTACAGGACAGGGAAACGTTTATTTTGGGCTGGAGTAGAGTGCATTTCCTTGCTTCCTGCCCAGAGTTACAGAGAAAAAAAAAAAAAAAAAAAAAAAAAAAAAAAAAAAAAAAAAAAAAAAAAAACTTCTTTAGAAAAAAAGAAAGAAAAGAAAGAAAATACAGCAGAGCTTGTTTTGGTATACCAGGGATAAAAGAGGCAGCAATGTCAGGAGGGCCATTAGGCTGCTTATCTGTCTTTCTACTTTGGCACGTGAAAGCTCCCAGCTCAGCATGCCATGTGTCAAATCTATCATTTGATATGTCAGGAACCATTATTCCCTCTTTTGTCACCAGTTTTGACCAAAGGATGAAAAATTGCTGTCTTACACAGACAAAATTATTGCTGAAAAAAAGGGCAACTATGGCACATAGGAGTAGGCCAAGGTGAAACCTGGGGAAACTCTCCTTAGATTAGGTCTGGGTTAAGAGAATATTGATCTGTGTGCTAAAAACTGTTGATCTCTCTCTGAGCAGAGGATGACAAATGGTAGCAAACAAAAAATTGAGTGTCTCCAAGGACATTTGAGCTGCTCTCTGTTTTCTATATTTGTTTGGTTTGTGGGTTCTGCTCCAGGGATTTAAACTAAAATAAGCAAATATTAAACAGAAAGGAAACAGACGCAAAATGATACAGTGAGAAACTGCAGGAAGACTACAATCAGTTAGAAATTAGGCTGGGTATTAAAACTGATAAATGTCTTAAACATAAGAAAAAGCATGTGTTAACTGCAGAAGTTTAGCATATTGTAATGTTTAGGTGTTGTTTGCAATGTTTATATGGCTCTGTTATAGCAAATGAGATGTCAAGTATACTTTAAATATTGTATTCTTGTTTTACATTAAATTCTGTAACATACATTTCAAGCATTTTCAGTAGCACAAATCTCATGAAGTTCCATATAGGTGATTTACAAATTGTGTTAAGGGCAGCAACAAGCAGAGGCTTCATAACAGCCTGAGAATCTCTTGAAATCATCAGCAGCCCCCCATTTTCTTCACTGAGCATACCCAGAGACAAGAAGAGTGGAGGATAGAATACAACTCCTCAGCTCAGAGAAAAGTAGAAGTAATGATTGACCCTGCAAGCACCCAAGCAGGACAAATCAATTTTTCAACACATAAAAGAGGCAGATAGAGACCTCCAAGGAGAAGAGACCACTTCACTGAGGAGAAATAAATAAATAAATAAATAAATAAATAAATAAATAAATAAAATTCTAGCCTGAGTTTTTTGTTTTATTTCCAGTTTTATCTCTAGAGCTCTGAGTTTGAATAAAGTTGGTAGTGATGTTCATGAAAGGCTCTTTTGGCCACTGGGGAGCTGAGATGTACTACAGACTAGTGCCATATATAACCAACACTGGAATGGGAATTTGTTTTCTCAACTTTGAGACCCAGAGCAAGTGTGACTCTCCAAGTTTGTGTTGGCATGAACCTTGGGCCTCCTAAGGCCATCTTGTCCGAACAATGCTGGTGATTCAGAGTGCCTTCAGTGCATGCTCCTCCCCCTATTCCTGCAGACAGCTGCCAAGAATCATGCATCTCCCCTGGCCTTTCTGCATTTGGCAGTGCTGATTTGTCATCCAACACTTTCCAGTTTTCTGCTCCTTCCCACTGGAGGTCACTGCGGCAGAAGAGTTGTGAACAGCTAATCCAAGTGTTCACTACAGCCACACCAGAACAGGTAACGAGGAGTGAGTGGGAGTAAATGTGGTTGACATGCATTATATTGAACCTCTCACAGAGAAGAAATGGTCAAAAAGACACATAGAGTTCTTGGATGAACGTTGCAGAATGAAGAGAAAATGCCAAGGAAGTATTAAGGGTCTCGACATCAGCTGAACTTGTCTGGTTGTAGTAGAAATGACCCAGAAGATCATCTGAAAAGTTTTCTCTGCTGAAGAAAATCATAGAATCATATAATCGTTCAGGTTGGAGAAGACCTTAAAGATCATCAATCCAACCACAACCTAACCACACTACCCTAACAGCCCTTCACTAAATCATGTCCCTGAGTACCACATCCGAATGTTTTTTTAAACACATCCAGGGATGGTGACTCAACCACCTCCCTGGGGAGCCTATTCCAGTACTTAACAACCCTTTCCATAAAGAAGTTTTGCCTGATATCCAACCTAAACTTACCCTGGCACAACTTGAGGCCATTTCCCCTCGTCCTGTCACCTGTCACCAGTGAGAAAAGACCGACCCCGCTCTCACTATAGGCACTTTTCATATACTGGAAGAGAGCAATAGGTTTCCTCTCTGTCTCCTTTTCCCCAGACCAAACAGCAACAGTTCCTTCAGTAGCTCAAATCAATTTCTCAAAACCAGGAGTGAACTGTTTCACAGCTGATTCAGTTTTGAGAAAGATGCAGCTGATTCCTTCCGGCTTCCTTCTCTGGCAGCTTGCATCTGAGCTGATGGTAAGCCACAATGCTCTCCAGCTCCAAAAAAAAAAAAAACAAAAAAAAAACAGGTTCATTGACACTGTAGCGTCTCACCTGATGAGCTAGCAGAAACCAGAAAATCATTTCAAATATGCAAACTTAAGTGAGCACTGATCTTGTAGACAAATGTTGTAGTTTTTAATGCTAAACATGGCATCCTACCATGGAAAAAGTGCTTTAGTCCTACAAATCTTTCACAACCTGTATTAATTTGACCAGTTTGAAACTAAGCAGACAAGTTTCGATGCTCTTTGCAATTGGCCCAAAAATAGAGGCATGTAAACACTGAAAATATTACATCATTATGAGCTGATATTCAATCATGTCTTGCTTGAAGTTGGCAGAAGTTCTTTAAATATCTCAAACATATTTTCAATGTAAAAAGTATTTCATTTGAATTTCATTGAACAGATAATTTACCCACACTGTACAGTTTTGCATTCTTCTATTTCAGTTTTCCATTCTTCTATTTCAGTTTTCCAAGAGAATCAAAATATGGTGAAAAATATATATTGTTGTTTAAAAAAATCAAGCCAGAATCAGATGGGGAAAAAAAAATAAAAATAAAAAATAAAAAAGCCATAAATATTTGTTTCATTTGTTTTTCCAGATGAGAAAAGATTTTCTAGCCTTTTGATTTTCGTCTTTGAAGATGGAAGTGGAAATCTAGTTAGATTTTCTTTTTTCCTATCAGGGTTGAATGTGTGACCAGCCGGATATACTTTCCCTTCTCTTTGTATTGTTTCCAGTGAAGTCAAATCCAGGTGGATAAGGTGGAAGAAAGCAACTCTAAGCACATTTATTTTGATTCTCTAGCATTAGATTAGAATTAGAATAGATTAAATTCTCTAGAATTGGAATACACGAGCCATAGAAAGACCTTTGTTGGCTGTAGCTATAAGGACATGTTCAGTGGATTACTTACTTCCCTGGGAGGGAAAAGTACCAACACACTGGACAAGTTAGTTGTACATTCTCATGGATATATCCTTGCAATTGGTTCTTTGTTTTCTGAATGTTTTGGAAAGCTCTGATTTCGGTTGAATACTGTCACCAAAAAAATGTAGAATACTTGCCTTTTCAATTTACTATAAACCCATAAATTAGTTGGAAAGCTCATAGTGTTGGACAACTTCCTTCCTTCTGCTTCTAGCTCACTTTCTTCTCCAGTTCCACAGCACTCATGATTTTTGGTAGTTTCACTTTCTGTCTAGTCATCAGTCTGAAGTGATCTACCAAGGACTCGTACCTGTGCCAGAGCCATTGGAAGAAACATGACAGTAAGGTAGAGTCAGGGTCAAAGCACAGCTGGAAAATGAGAGTGGGAAATGCTAGAGAAGAACTGACTAGCTCAATTCACACCATGGAGAAGAAGGTGCTATGGGACTCTTGTGTCAACAGTGATCTGACATATTCACATAATTACTGCCAAAAAAGTCATAGTATTTGTCTCCATGGTGACAAAAACTCCTCTTTGTTTACATGGTAGTGGACATAGCAATGCAATTACTCATTTAATATGGGAGATTACTTGGAAGGAAGAAAGAGTTCTTGTTTTCTCCATTGTCTCCGCAATGCATTAAGCAACTTGTCTTCACATTCCCAGTTATGCTCACCTGAACACACATCAAAGCAGGGGAACAGGAAAAGGGAGCTAAAAACTTACATCATCTTTCACGTTTGGGCAGTGGCTACAAAGGTTACCTCTGTGCACCTTTTGTTAATCACCAACATATACCATCACAGCTATGAAAAGTATGCCAGTGTATCCCAGAATCTAACTGGAGGATGTAGGAGGCAAGTAGTTATGCTTGTTGGCCACTGGTTTCTGAGTATGGAATATTTTCCACTCTGGAATTCCTCCTGTCTCTTTGGTTTAATTTTCTCTCTGGACCAATGGAACAAAGTCTTGCTGAGTTCAGTAGAGCTTCTTAGAGTTTCACATCATTAATCTTTCCTATACAATTTTGTTGTAGTCCTTCAGAGCCCCTCAAAAGGGCAGAGGGTGATCGTTGCTGTTTCATACAGACCTCTACAAATAGGGAAACATTTGTTTGTTAAAATGCCAGAAGTAGTGTCCTCAGATTTGATGCTTCCTCACTATCGGTGCATGTCTCACAAATGGAGCATTCCTGGCTCTAAATGATGTATTGTGGTGATGCATGAAGAGCTGATAACAGACAGTGAATGAGCATGGGCTGAAGTAGTGTGTATGCTTAGAAATTATACAGCTGCACACTTTCCAAAAATGAGCTCCAAAGAGTACCCAGATAAGACCTCAACATATGTTAGAAACTGAGTCTTGAAGTCAAATTTTCTGTCAGGAGCTTCTGAAATGTAGCATGTAAATGGAATATATTGCTAGATATTAAAATGGATAAATGTCATTAGGTGTTTTTATTATTTCTACTGCTTTAACAAATGAAGAGAGATACTCCAGTGTCATGGTATCCTTACACAAGTGAGCATGGTAAATTTTTCCCAGATTTGTATCACTGGTGTCAGTTTTAAATTGCCATGTCTTTCTACTGACAGTTTCCCATGAGTGGCATGTGTTTATTTGTGAGATAAGCCAGCTCTAGATCACAAATTCCTAAATATTAAGATTCTGAAAACACTTATTAGACCAGCATGTCAGTTTTCCTGGTATCACAGGACTGTTCTCTTCAGCTTCTTGGAGTTCTTCCATCAATATGGTATCTGAGTGTCTTCTAGAAGTGCTAAACTGACAGCTGTCACGTATGATTCATGATCCCTACAGTCTTCTGAAGGAAAATATTTTGTGTGCATTTAAAAAAAAAAAAAAAAAAGAAAAGAAAAAAAAGCAAAAAAAAACCAACCTAAAACAACACAAAAAGATGGGAGGTATATAAGGGTAATATGTCCTTCTCTAGGCAAGGTAACTGCACATCAGTAACTACACTGCTGTTATAGCACTGCTTCTGATGTTTATGTTGTAGCTTCATCTTTAAGCAAGTGTATTGTGAACACAGGAGTTCAATACCAGTTGTCCATATCTTGCAGTTTGCTGTTTGAGCATTAAAACATGCACTTATGTCCATATTTCCTAACTTTTTGTACTATTTTATCTCAGCACCGTTCATCACATGCTACAGTTCATATTTGTAAAGCTTTTCATTAGGCAAAGATAACTGTTTTCAGAAGAAGTATATATACTCTTCAGAAACTTAAATTTTCCTTAGTTTATGAGCTCATATATATAAAAGAAAGCCTAGGAAGTATTTCCAGCATGCCATCATGCCTCAATTAGCAACACTAAACCCAAGCACAACTAACACATTTTATTTGATATTGCTTCATTGTTTTCAGAAGTTCCCTCAAAATTCTTTTCCTTTTTTATATTATGCCATAATTTCCATATTCTTAAGATAACTTAGATGTTCTAATTTCCATGAGAGCAAAAAAAAAAAAAAAAAAAAAAAAAAAAAAAAAAAAATAAAAGCTTTAAGCAATTATTTATGTGATAATTATTATTATTCATTATAAAGCTATTTATCTCCTATTCAAATATTAACCAGATTAAGAAAAATGATATCATAAAAAGGACTATTGCAGCTTATGGCCCTTAAACTCCAAGGACATAAGTTATCCATTCAGGAATATATGCTTCCCTTCTGCTTTAGGCAAAAGCTTATAAAGAAAGTACTGCACTTCAGTCAATTGCCTCATTTTTTCATTTGTTCTCACATACTCTGGAGCTCTCCCTGTATGCAGAGGGACAGAAAATGGCTGATGTACCACTTTTTAAAACTTTACAAATGATTCCTTCTTTTATTGGTCTCCCTCAGCTTTTATGTATATGAATCTGTTCATGATAAACTGTTTTGCTTTATTCTTATTATACCTGTGTGTATTGATTGCCTTATGAAATTTACCTTGATACAGCAAATAACCAAATGATTATAAAATGTGATATATAAAATATTTATTTAAAATCTTGCAAGCAAGGCATGGAATTTATTAGTATAAAAAATGTATGGGAATAAACTGTTAAACTCATTATTTGTGCCTGGATGTTTGCAAGATATACATACATATATATATATGTATATATATGTATATATATATATTAAAAAAAAAAAAAAAGAAAGAAAAAGATAAAAAATCTAATAGGACCTTATAAATCAGTTGGTCTGATTTGTCATCACAGTGACATATGTCTTATTGACATTTCTGCACCCAAATGCAGTAGAATATCTGTTCTTCTTGAGTAGAAGACAGAATTTCCTGGGACTATATTTAGAGTGATGAAACTATGGGGGCCTTATAATACTTCTTATGGTGGAACTGTTGATTTCTCATTGACTTAAAATAATCTTCTGGATTCTCAGTTGCTGTTAACTTTCTAACCCCTCCTATGAAGAAAGTTTGAGGATTCCGGGCTTTTTCATTCTGGAGAAGAGAAGGCTCAAGGGAAACCCCATTGTGGCATTCTTGCATTTGAGGAAGGCTTATAAACAGTGGAGAGTCTGACTTTTCACATAGTCTGATTTTGCAGTATAAGAGAACATAGGTAATTATTAGATAATAGGAGGAATTTTATTTTTATTTTTTTTTACTCAGAGATTGTCAATGTCCTGGAACATATTGCCCAGAGGAGCTGTGGTGCCCCATCCCTGGAGATGCTCAAAGCCAGAATGGATGGGGCCCTGGGCAGCCTGAGCTGGTGAGGCCAGCACTGCCCACAGCAGGGCTGGAGTTGGATGGGTTGTGAGGTCCCTTCCAACCCAAACCATTCTGTGATTCTAAGAGCTGGGTATCTGGTCCACTGGTCCAAACGTAGTATCTAAGCTTCTCTTTTAGTCTCTGGGAACAAAAAAAAAAAAAAAAAAGAGAGAGAGAGAGAGAGAGAAGCAGAGAGATGATCTATTTTAGTCATAACTATTCTAAGATGAGTTGCCACACAGATTATTTCTCTCTACAGTGATTTCAGGGGTGGCCTGGGGGCATAGACCAGACTCCTGACTTTTAGGGAGTTTAAACAAAGATCTCTTCTGCTTCATAATTAAAATTTGTTTTGAACCACATTCTGCTTTCATTTCTATGTATATGAATATGAGTATGTACATAAGTGTTACACTGCCTCTACTCCAACTCAGCAACACGTGGGCGAGATTAGTTCTGGTTGCCACATGAAGACAGCAACCCTTCACAGTGTTTGTTTCTTGCAATGATTGATCAGGATGTACACTGCACTGCCAGTATAATGGTGTGGCATAGGTATTACATCTCCCAGAGTGGGCAGTGCAAACCTAATGTACCTAATGTCCCCAGAAAAGGTTAGTCACTTCAGTGAAGTATGGAGTTTTTTACTCTACCCTATGTAAACAAAAGGAAAATCTGACCTGGTTCAATTTCCAGCTCCTTGGTGTCAACAGCTAGTTTTTTAAATGTAATGTTTTTTTCACCTAAATGGCAAGCTGTGCCTTTGAAACAGTCAACTGAGTAATTCGCTTCCTCATCCCCTTCTTTTCTTGTCACTTGAGAAGCACCCAGTTCCCTGAAGAGATAGGTTAGTCTTCACAATCCCAAACACATCTCCTCAGGCAAGTCATTTTTTACATTGCACATGAAGTTTGAGTTATTTTTAAAGAATCCTGATTACATTTTTGCGGCAGATCTGTGAGCAGTAGATCATTCATGCCCAAAAGCCATATAATGGCTTCATATTACAGGCTTTCCTTTCTTGTCTGTTTGTACCTGGTCCAAGGTATGTGGGTTCCTCTCAATTTTATACTCTTCATATCTCATCAGCTCTATCACCCTAAATGCAGAAATTCTATTAGTGTTAGTGTTTCATTGTTTACAGGTTTCCTGAAATATAAGGCATAATGCACAAACATTTCTACCAGCCTGGGCAGGCTTGCTAAGCATGAATTAATCTGGATTTCACAGAAGACTTCGGTCCATCATGTTTTCTGTTCAACAGATACTTATGTTCTCACCATGTAAGTCCTAGTCCTTTCACTGGCTTTGCTGTCTTTGCTTATGCTTGCATTGAGGTTCATCCTGCCTGATTTAGGTGCCAAAATTAAGCAGTTTAAGCTGGCTAATTTAGCTAGGAATAAATTACTATCTAAGATAGCTATTTTAGGATAGAATGAATTGCCTTCTGGAAGTGCTTATCTGTATCCATTAATTATAGAGGCAGGCTAGATGACTAGCTTAAAACAAACACTTAACTTTAAGATGGTTAAAGGTAAGAGAAATGAGTCCTGCTCTTGTGCAGGAATAAATGAATTTAGACAATAGAAAACCAGAGATATTCCACTTACGGCTAAGCATTTTCCCTCTCACACTGTGTCTGGCCAGGAAATTCAGACTGCCACGGGGACATCCCAGCAATCCCATATTTATTGGTAAAAGCATAATTGTTTAATACTGTTACTGGAATTTCTGGAGTGGACTTCAAATATTTAGTTTTTCATTCTTATGATGCTGTCTTACAGTCACCACAGAAATCAATCTGAGTTCCATTTCTGACCTAAGTTTCATCATAATTTTTGTGAAATTAGTTCTCAAACACAATGCATCATTACCAACTTTCCTTTTTTTCTTAGATTTTTTTGATTTGTTGGGTATTTTTGTGTTGTTGGTTTTGTTTGTTTTGCTTTGTTTTGTTTGAGTCTGATACTATGAGTTGTACACTGATTATGAAAATTAAAGCTAGTTGGCAAATTTCTTCAGAAGATTCTAGGGAACTGCCCAAAGAGGCTGTGGATGTCCCATCCCTGGAGGCATTCAAGGCCAGGCTGGATTTGGCTCGGGGCAGCCTGGTCTGGTGGTTGGCGACCCTGCACATAGCGGGGGGGTTAAAAGTGAATGATCATTGTGGTCCTTTCTAACCCGGGCCATTCTGTGATTCCATGAACTGAGAACAGAGCAAAAGGGTATGCTGAGGATTTTAAAGAACAAAACAGATCCAGGACAGAACAGAAGCTGAAAGTAAAAATGGAGCTTGAGCTCTTGGAAACCATTAGTCACATAAGAGACACTGTTGTGTATGTATCATGCATGATGCAATCAAATATCCTTAATATGAAGATAGCAATACCTAGCTCTTTTATCTCTGAAGGACAAACAGAACTTTCCCTTTTCACTTTAGATGAAATTGCTTATAGTGTTATCCAAGAGTGATTAAGAATCCTTTATTTTTTACTGCATTGATAGACTCCCTAAATCCTTTTCATTCCCATCACAACTGTGTCAGGCCTTCGGGTTGTAGTTGGGACAATAGATATACTGTGATCTTGATATGATCTAAGGACAAGTACAGACTGATTCTTCATCTAAAAGGTAGCACAATACCTGACTTTGTTCGTTCATTCTTACATTTGACCCTTATTGTAGTTTGTGTGGAAAGGATAAGAATCTACCATGAGAAGGAAACTTGTTGCTGGGAATTCTCATCCATTTAGCTAGAGAGTACTTCTGTGGATCCATGGTTTTCACAGTGTGAGCACATCCATTTTTTTTGCATCATGATCTCAGTATCTTGTTGTACAAGGAAATTAACTCAGTACACCTGAAGGAACACTTAGAGTAAAGGAAGGGGAAAATCTTTCTGATAAGAGCAGGTGTGCTCAGCCTTGCTTTTCATTTTTCAATTAGGTACTCGAGAAGGTTGGTGGCTAAGCAGGTGTTATACAAAGGCCAAACTGGAACACTAAGCTTTTTCCAGTGGCACAGGCCTCCAGTAAGTTCTTTCTGAGCAACAGCATACTCTGTCCCTTGACCTTCATAGCAGGACCTGGCTCCAGAAGAAACAAAAATTCTTGTGAATATCTCTATTATTTTGCCAGCTGCTGTCAGCACTTAATCTGTCTCTTAAAACTGAAAAATTACAATCGCGCCTGATGTTCCATCCTTTCGGGTCAGCTCTCATTCAGGATGACAGTGTGCTTTTCTTGGCTTAGATTGTCTTCTGTGTCCATTTGTTCACTGCAGAAGCTCATTTCATTTAAACTGCTATGAAATGTCCATTCCTGCAATCGACTTCCCTGCACACAATTCCGGTTCAAAACAATGGGAAGTCGGGGTGAATTAATGGCAGTGCAGATTTCTGTCTCCAAAAGATTGGAAACAATTAATTGTTAAAATAAGAACTACTACTCTCAGTTCTTCCTGAAATAATATTTGGGGGACTTTTAGAAAGCACTTTTACAATCACTACCTACCTACCCACTAACCTACTTTACTTCATTAAGGGCAACTCCCACTTTGCAAAGTTTAGAAATTAAAAACTGATAGATAATGAATTGCTAGCTGTGACCAGGCTTCCTAAATGTCTAGTGCTAGCAGAACTCATAAGAGCATTTTCACTGCTTTATATGAAAGCCATGTACACAGCACAGATAAATGATTGCTTCTACATCCATTTGTCTGGTGACATTCGGCTTTGCATCAATTAAAAGCCTCCTTTCCTTCCTGCCTAACACATGATGTGAGCTTGGATGAAATTATTTGTTTAAAATATGAAATCCTTTCCTGGCACAGTCACAATCTGAAAGATGTTCACTACCCACTGAGAAAGGTTTTTCATCCCCATGACCCTTGCACTACTGAGAGAGCCTTTCCTAAGAATAAAGTTATAGCAGTTTTTGCTTCTTGATTTCTACTAAAAGAGGTATTTTAATGCCTGACTGTATGCAAAACAGGTTTCTCTATTCTGGCTTACCTTTGACTACAGTAGGATTCATTAGCAAAGTTTGAACAAAGCTTGATGGCATGTCCTGAGGTCCATGAATTAATCGCATCTATCTATAGTCCATGATTATGTCTGGCTAATCTAAACACATCCATGTCATTGTTTCAGAGACCAATGTATGCATAATCATTTTGTGGACACAGAACCCATGCTTTCTCTGCCATAACAGTCTGCACAACACAGTGTTAAAAAAGAATGATATCAGAGCCAACATGCCATTGAAAACTGAAGCACATTATTCTTGGGGAATTACTGAGGTTGGCTGGGAATTATGGGGGATATAGGATTTTTAATTTGTTTCTTGCTTGATCTTCAGCAGAATTATTTCAGAAGTTCAGAAAAATACAGAATGGAGAACAGAAATACAGTATTATTTTAGTGTACTTTTTTCTTTTCTCTTTTACCTTTTAAGCTGTCCACCCGAACAAGATAAATATGTTAAGCTCTCTGAAATTATTCCAATATAGATATTCATCTCTAGGTCCTAAAGGCTTTTATTGTTGAGGAAAAATGGAATGTTTCACCAACACTACAGTATGTGAACTCCATTGAGTAACCATATTAAAAGTGCTTACCAAAGAATTGGTTATTTTTGCTAAGATTATGTGTATTATTCATTATCACATATTTACACTGATGGTATTTATTAAACAGGAGAAATTCTTTGTTAAGAAAGAATAAAGTCTGCAGCATCTTTGTCCCATAAAATTTATACAGCTTTAATTACACTGACACATTAATCCAACCAGATATTTCTTCTTAATACAGTTTATATGAGTTCTCCATTGAAAATCTTTGAAACTGTCTTTAGACCAGTATTTTTCTTTCCTTTGTAACCTTCTGATCAGACCATGTGAAAAAAAAAAAAAAAGAAAGAGTTTCTTTTCAAGAGTTATTAGAACTTATTTTCCATGTAAGACATACATTATTCAGGTAAAGTAAAAACTGCATGAACTAACCTGCATATTTGTGGTAGAAGTGATAGAATTTAGATTCAAGTAGTGTGCTCTAAAAATAAAACAGCAGACAATAGGCCTGAATATTGCTCACAATACACCAAAATACCAAAGCATTCCTGCAGTTTTTATAGCACTTTACAGTAGTTTTTGGGATGATTATTTCTATCCATTGCTGGTCCAGTCTGGCTTCCTCTAAATTCAGTGGAAATACTTGAATTTACTTTATTAATAGGCAAATCCAAATTATTACTCATTTGCTGTTCTTGGTGTGTTTATTACAATAGACATCTACACAGTGACGTTGAGTTACATGTTTAGGTGTGAGAGGGACTGTGTTAGCTCAGTATTTTCTGGGCATGTTCAACAGCTTTGTGAACTCTTTCCATAGAAAAGCTTCTACAAAGACTTGATGTTTTCTCAGATAACCATGGGGAAATAATTTATTTACACATGAGGAGTTTCTGAAACAGACTTTCTCATGTAGACAACCTGACAAGGAACTGTTCCCTCTCAGGCCTTCAGTCATGGCTGTATTTCACTTCAGCACTCCAATATGTTACTTTCTCTCAGAATCTGAGCTGTAAAACTGATCCAATAACCAAGCAAAGCCTGAGGTTAGGCTCCAAAACTCATACGTTGGGTGAAGAAGTGCCTTTTACATGTGGATATATAAAAGGAGTTGGTAGACTATCTGGACATTTAAATCATGAATTAAGCATGTTGGAATAAAACAAGTTTGAACACAGCTTGACTGACAGTGGGAATACTAGGATGGGAGAGCAATATAATGTTTATTGCTCATAGCATACATTTACAAATGTGACAGAGGATCAGTGCCAAAACTTCTGAGAACACAGTATGCATTGTTAACATCCTTGAGGACACTTTGGCAAAGTTATTTCCTTAAGTATCCAGTACCTTTCAAGAGGAGTCTCATGAAAGATGAGAAATGTGCTTTAGTGGTGCTCTCTTAAAAATATTATATTCCCTTCATCAGCTTGTCTTTTTATTTTCTGTTTCGCAAACAGCTTTTTATCACCCACATTTTAAAACAAATTAAAATTAATCTTGTTATTTTTAATAGTGATTTCAATTTACTGTGTACAGTTTTTAATGTCAGAATCACTTTGTCAGTGTATTAATATTACCAGATTCCAGGATCTTCATTCTTGAAGAATGTTTGTTACTCATTTGTTTTGGAAAGGCTGGAATAAAACAGCTGAGGATAGTTTGATGCATCCTACAAAAATCTGCTGTTTGTCTGTATAACAAAACATGGATTTTTTGAAGTGTATTTACTGCTTGTGGCCAGTGGGAATCCCTGAGAAGCCATCTGCATTATAAATATTTTATTCCTAGTAGAAGAGATTAAAGAGACTGAGCATGGTGGAAATGCTATGGAATTGTAGTCTTATTTACTTAGCCAAGCTTCTTCTGAAAATAAACAAATAAATAAATAAATGGAAATAGTCTAACCCTATGGTGGCTTACCTACAAGGTGATCTTTAGTATTAGTCTGAATTTCCAATTTCTGGCCTTTAAAAATATTAAGATATTCAGTATTAGCCCAGCTTCAGGCTGTGATGTGTAGGTATTTCTGAAAATGAGAAAAGATGAAAGAATATTTTTCTCTGAAAAAAATAAATAAATAAATAAATAAAATAAAATTGAAAGGGAGAGGAAAGCAGAGGACATTTTGATATTTGTTTTCCAGCATGCAATTCAGCCAGAAAGCCTGGATTTTCTCCATTCCCTATATACTTTTCCCTAGCTATCTCTTGCTGAGAAAGTCAGAAAATACTGGCAAAGGCTTTACTTTGACCCCAGGTGGCCTTGTCATGCTCTTGTAAAACAGCCAAGATTGTATCTGCAAAGATTTTAAATTCAGAAACCTGTAATTTTGGTAGATAGAGCCTACTTCCTATCAAAACCTGAGAATCCGTTGCACTAGTCCCATAGGTTGCAGGACCTTTCTCACTCCCCAGTGTTCCAAGCCCCTACATTGTATCTGTGATGGTAAGCTCTGCAGGAAAGCTGTTCTTGCTGCTGTCAAATTCTATCCTTCAGCAAGGAGAAAAAACGGGAAAAAAAAATAAAAAAAATAATAATAAAAAAAAGGATTGTAGACAACTTCTAAAAGAAGTAGTATACTGGAAAATGGAGGAAAGTGATTTTGAGCCAAAACAAGTATGCACATTTACAGAGAAGTCCTCATACAGGGATCAAAACAGAGGTCTGATCAAACCTTCATCATTTCATTATCCAGCACTGTAAAAAGATAAAGACTGGAAAATAAAAATGATTAACAACAGTAGGAAGTTACATATCTGGGAGAAGAAATTGTAGAAGGAAAACATGATAAATACTGTTCAGCTAACCTTTGGTGAATATCGTGGTTAACACACATACATATTGCACACATTTGGCAACAGATAAGCTGTATTCATCCAGGAACTGCCTAATGCAACTCTAACTAGAGCTACAAAAAGTACTGAGAATTTAGCTTCAGGCACTGCTATACATGTGAGGTAGATTTTGTATGAAAACCCAGAGGGGCAATTATTTACCTTTGTTTCACAGCATTTTTCCCCTTTCTAAGATCTACATTACTCTCTATTTAACTGAAGAAGAGGAGAAGCATCTTCCATGAGGCATTCTTTTTGCTCTGTATGCTGTCACGTTCCCATGTGTGAAGACATATTATCTGTTTAGTAGTCCCGACTGTAACACCTGCTGCCACCCAGACAGTATCAAGGGGACTAACAACACTAAATTGCTTTCTGTTCATTGTTGTGGTTGTTAGGTACATTCAGATGTCTAATTATTGAGTTAAAAATACAGATTTTTTCTGAAGAAAGATAACTTGTTCCATGCAAATGCTAGTGATTTAGCAAGTCTGCCTATGAGTGTGTAGTACTAAGGCTAGCCCCGAGACACTGACAATTGAATGCATATCTTCGTTTGTCTTGTGTAAATCTTTTTTTAAGTTTTAACTACAAAGAGAAGACTTGGTGTCAATGCATATCACATGCAAATGCTGTTTTTCTCCCTTTTCAGTTTTTAGAAAGCATAATAAGAAAGAACTTGAAAGGACCAACAAAGAGAAGTCTAGTGTAACACATGGATGTGTTGCAGCTTGAGAGCCACGATTCCAGGAAAATTCAGCAAAAGCATTAGGATAGACCAAGGTAGCTACAGCCAACTGATATCCCGACAAATGACATACATACACACATATTCTAAGGCTAAATTTAGTGATAGCACAGCTCTATCCACCAAGGAGTGGAAAGTCATACCAGTAAACTATCTTTGTGGCTTTATAATTTTGGGACTGAGATCCACCATGTTGTGAATCAAAAGTATTCTTAGCTGTTCTAACACCAGGACACCAACATGACAGACTGGCACTTTATTTGCCATTCTGAGTTCTGACCATCTAAAAACATATGTGGTCATCCCAGAATGATTCGGACTGATTTAAATCACCTAGTAAAATACTTGGATGTCAAATAAAGGCTGTCAAACCATAGGCACACAATTAGGATCTGTGTCAGTTGGTGACCCCCGTTACCAAGACATAAGGATCCAGTAAGAGCCTGTGAAGTCGGTAGCAAGGGTAAATTAACAGCCTTAGATGCTATTCTGGTTAAAAGAGACCAGTTCCAGCCTGATTAAATATGCAACACCACAACAGCCAGTATGATGACACAGATTGTAAATCAGAGTAGATAGTCTGTACAAGGCCAATTCTTTTCATGTTCTTATTCCTGTTTATTCCTGTTTTCTGACTTTTTACATTTTACATTTTAGAATTTATCATATTACAAAAAAAAAAAAAAAAAAAAAAAAAAAAGCCTTTTATTATATATTTGTTTTTAATGGTATATAGAATAACAATGACATTGCTATGGATAATACATATTGCATTTTGGATTGTAGCAGACTTATTTAACTATCATCGGTATTATATCCCACAAATTCAAACCTTCTGATTTTCTTGGGGACATCTTTTTTACCTTCATCCTTAAAACTGTGGCAGGGATTTCTGCAGTGCTTGTGCTTGAGAATTCCCAAGCTTTTTAAGTGGAGTACTTTGCATTACTGTTTCCTGTGTCTTTTCTTCCTAGCACAGTATCAGATGATGAAGATTTGACTTGGAAGTGATGTTAACTCAGAAAAAGATCATTAGTGTGAGATGCTAGAGACACTAACACACATCTGAGTGAAGTTTTCCAGAAAAGATCATGTATCATCATCCAATTTTTTTTTTTTTTTTCAGGAAATTTTGAATTTCTTTTTTTTTTTTTTTTTTTTTTTTTAATATCACCTCAGAGGAGATGAATATGATCCATGTATCCTCCTTTCTTCCACTATTCTCTTATTCATCATCATGACAATAACAATTTCTCTTTCATACTGGTTTAGAGGAAAAAAACAGCTTAATTCACATTTGTGTGGGTGAAGGGAAAAGCAAGTGAGAGATGAGCTTTGTACTGGGCCATGAGTTCTGTGGTCTGTATTTTCTGCTTCTTCTTGTCATCAGGTAAAATCTGAAGATTTGATGTGACTTCTGTGAATCCTGTGTGTCTCCTTCTCCCTGTGCTCTCCCTCTCTCCCACAGTTTCGTGATTCTGGTGCAATAGAGATATCATGACAGGTCACAGCCATGTGGAGGGAGGTGATCTTGTAGGCAGAGAAGCAGAGATCTCATATCACACAGAGAGGTTTAAATATCAAGATGGAGACCCTGAAGTGGATAAACGTGGCAATTTGCTTTGCTAAGCAGACATTCTGTCGTATTTTCAACCACGTGGAGCCTTTTCAGGGCATACAGCTTAATTTCTAGGTCTGAGTTGCAGTAATGCAGCCTGGAGGTCACTAATGCAGGGATAACTGTATGGTATGATTACTGTGCAGATTGCCACATAGCTGCAACTCCAAGGGAAAGGTGTGAGCAACATGGCCATTTGAACATACTGTAGCATCAAGGGATCAGAAGGGACCTACAAGCTTTATGTGGATTGTTTTTCTTTTTTTTTTCCCCAAAATATTTATGTGCCTACTTGAAGGAGCAGCTTATTTTAAAAAGAAAAAGATATATGTTAAACTATTTTATTTACTACTATTCTGAGGAGAACCGACAGGAATTATCAAAGTATATGAAAAGAGAAAAGCATTTAAATTCATTTCTTTGCTGTTTTCTTGTTGTTGTTGTTTGTTTTTAATACCTTAGAATTTTGTGTGCAACATGTTTTTGCTTCTCTCCTCTTATGGATGCATAGTCTCATTTTAATTGCGTAGGTCTTAGAGAAAACCAGTACTGAGGAAAAAGCATTTTCTGCTTGTTTTCCAATGGAAAACGTGATTCCACAGAAAATGTTACTGGGGATTTGGTTATAATATTGAAGATATCTTTTAAGGATGTTTGTGGCCATCACCATGATTGGACTGCATTAAATTGGCAGTGTCCTTCCATAACTTGCTTTCATAAAGTTAGCAAATGATAAGATTTATACAACCCATTCTTCTGAAGGCAAGTAGGAGAATGGCAATAGTCTTCCACACAATTTAATGTCTTGTGGCTGTTTGCTACTTTGGAGGTGCAGAGAAGAAAGAGATGTACTAATTGACTGGAAGAATGCAGTGATGATATACATAACTTGTAGAGACCCACTCAGTGCAGATGGAAGCCTGGATCAGGATGTTTTGAGTCATTATGCCAGGCCTTCATCAGCTGATGTAACTTTTTTTTTTTTTAAATCAGCTGATTAAGATTCAAGGTAATGAGTTGGAACATTCCAATGTAATTCCCTTCAGAACTGGAGGAAGGATGTTAACTTTCAGGCACATGTTCACACACACAGAAGAAAGCAAAAGAAGCATAGCCTTCCTACATTCATTCATAAAAAATAAAAATAAATGTAAAAAAAGGAGAGTTTTACATATATGGAAGTAATAAAAATAAGCCACAAACTAGATGCCAGAGAAGACTGTCATATTTCTAGCAAAACACAAGAAGAGACAAGACAGGAAAAAAAGCAACAGCAAAATTCAAAAAGAGAGAGGAATTACTGCAAGTGGATCAACTCAGATCCTAGGGAAACAAATTCCATGTATTTGGGGCTTATTCATAAATCAACAGATATTCTTCAGAATGCCTTTGATCTCTGCCTCACGCCTCCCTCTCCCCCAAAGCAAAAGTATATAAACTTAAAACCAAAGAAGTTTTCCACAACAAATTCTCTAACTTTTTTTGTCATTGTTGTTGTTTGTGTTTTTTTGTTTGTTTTTTGTTTTGTTTTGGTTTTTTTGAGTAACGCTTACTGTGCTACTAGCTTTTGACTTTGATAAAAGAGCTGTTTCCACTGAATTTGAAAACCCTTTCTATGGATATATACAAATTCCTCAATATATACTTTGGGGGAGGAAACATTTGAAATATTTCCTTCCTATTCTTCTTAACGTGCAACTTGAATGTTTTTGTTTGAGAGAGCCATTTTTTAAGGTGGGGAAGAAAGATGGAAAGGGGAGAGCAGGACTTGTACTGGGGTTGTAGTACGACCAAGAGTACTGTGCTCATTTAGCGTTAATTGAGTGAAAAGCTATGATAAGCCATATGATCTGAGTCATTAATGTACTACTCCTACAGCTAACCAAATTCAGGACTTCCCAAATGTGGTTTATTATTCCAGAAGTTGAAATAGAAGTAGTCTTACAATATGAGCCAAGCTTCTTTAACCTATCCACAGAAATGTCAGTATTATTTTAGCAAGTGATTCGTAATATCTGTAATACAAATCTTGTATTTTGTATATTGCATTTTATATAGTAACTGGCAAATTATAGTTTAGCATGAACTGAAAGTTAATGATTTGCACTGCGTATCATGGCTGTGATCCCAGTGTCTTCAAACCACAAGGACTGGAAGTATGTAGCAATTTAAAATGCAAGCCTCTGTTACCAGAAAAGAGGCTGAACTCTTACATGTATGATTAAGGATTGCTTCTCCCTGCAGTACGCAGCTGATCTTCGTGTTTCTAAAATAATCTTCTTGCTGGAACACTTTGTTACAATTGCATACAAGGTTTTGGGAAAAGGCAAAGTGCTGTAGAGATGAAAATGCGTATTTTTCGCTTCTCTCTCCACAGATATATCTATACTGTAACGATTTCTGAACTGTCAGTTCCTGCAGATGCTATCAGTAAGTATATTAGAGAGAAGGAACTACTACCATTGTGCAATTTACAATGCACTATTGAAGAAGAGCAATTGTCATACAGTCTTTAAAGACCTACTCATAAACGTCTTCAAAAGGGTCTTAATTGCTGCATGATTTACGAGGTGGAGAATACCTTCTCTTTTGTGTTGGGAAGTATTTTGCTGCAGGAAAAACCTTTTTAGCCAGGCTTTTATAGGGCAGTCTTTGCATTGGTAGCATGCATTTACTGGCTGTATAATTGGTGGCACAGTTCTTCTATCATAAACATTGTTATCAGTTAATTAAACTTGAAATGGAGCTTTGTTCCACAACATGTTTTGTCAGATTGTTTTCCTTATTTATTTATCATCATAAAATTTTATTTTATGACTGGCAGCTTCTCAGCCCTCCAATAATAATATAAATCAAAACAAGATTTTAGTCTTCATGCAATTTCCTTTTGGTCTCAAAATATGAAACCAGATGTTTTTGGCATGCTAAAGATGCTTTTCATCTTTTTTTAGATTCTTTCAATGCAGTCAAAGTAAATGCATTTTTAAAACCAACTTATGAAAGTTAAATTTCCTTTGTTCGCCTGGGTGTAGTCTGGTTTGCATTGATGCAGCAGCAATGAGAGACCTTCCAGATAACACACTGAATGCTATTGAAGAATTGCACATGTGTGTCTCAAGCCTCAGACAGCAACAAGAATTGTATTAATAGCAGATCAGTAGATTTATATTATAGTATAAAACATTATGAATTCGGTGTGTGTGTGTGTCTAAAGGGCTTAGCAAGGAACTGAAGGAAGACTGGACTACAAGCCAACTGTGTATCCTGCAGTTTATAGACAGTAAGTGGCTAACCTAAAATATTTGTTCACATATTTAGCAACCTTTTTTTGAGTTGAAACAGATTATATTTTTTATGATGCTCTAACCAATTGTCATCAGTATTTCCTCTAAGCAGTGAATCTTATTTCAGCAGACATTAGATCTGGGCCTAGGGCTATTACTAAAGAACCTAAACATTCCCAGGTGGGCCCCTCTTCAATAATAACAGCAGCCTTGAAGGGATTTACTGATACTGTAAAGAATATGAAGTAATAAACAGGAACTGGAGTAAAGTGGGACAATTCTTATGAACATTTGCATGCCATCCCTCTCAGTCCTCTGTCTTATCAAAATAACTCTAGTGTCTGAAGGCAAACAGAAAAACTTTGGCATGAGTGCACACAGTGTTTTTAGGCTGTTCAGGTTTATTCTGTTTGTTTGTTTGCTTGTTTGTCTGCTATACAAGCTGTGGCTGCAGATGGGTATCTCTGTATCAGACTTTACCTCTGAACTTAGTGAAAGAAGGAAGCAGACAATTGCCATTAACCCTGTTCTGGTCTCAGGCACTAGAAGAATTCTAAGTTTTATAGTGAGACTAAACATTCTCATCCCTGCAGAGCTCTAAGTGAATCTGATTAGTGCACAAATTATAGGAGAGATGTACGTTTGCCTGGTTGTGGCATCTGTTAAATCTCTGTGTCTTATTTGTTCAGGAAAATAAGTTGAGGAAGAGATATGTTACTGAGAAAGAAAGGAAGGAAAGGAAGGAAAGGAAGGAAAGGAAGGGAAGGAAAGAAAGGGAAGGGAAGGGAAGGGAAGGGAAGGGAAGGGAAGGGAAGGGAAGGGAAGGGAAGGGAAGGGAAGGGAAGGGAAGGAAGGGAAGGGAAGGGAAGGGAAGGGAAGGGAAGGGAAGGGAAGGGAAGGGAAGGGAAGGGAAGGGAAGGGAAGGGAAGGGAGAAAAAGAAAGAAAGAAAGAAAGAAAGAAAGAAAGAAAGAAAGAAAGAAAGAAAGAAAGAAGAAAGAAAGAAAGAAAGAAAGAAAGAAAGAAAGAAAGAAAGAAAGAAAGAAAGAAAGAAAGAAAGAAAGAAAGAAAGAAAGAAAGAAAGAAAGAAAGAAAGAAAGAAAGAAAGAAAGAAAGAAAGAAAGAAAGGAAGGAAGAAGGAAGGAAGAGAGGGAGGGAGGGAGGGAGGGAGGAGGGAGGGAGGGAGGAGGAGGAAGGAAGGAAGGAAGGAAGGAAGGAAGGAAGGAAGAGGAAGGAAGGAAGGAAGGAAGGAAGGAAGGAAGGAAGGAAGGAAGGAAGGAAGGAAGGAAGGAAGGAAGGAAGGAAGGAAGGAAGGAAGGAAGGAAGGAAGGAAGGAAGGAAGGAAGGAAGGAAGGAAGGAAGGAAGGAAGGAAGGAAGGAAGGAAGGAAGGAAGGAAGGAAGGAAGGAAGGAAGGAAGGAAGGAAGGAAGAGAGAAAGAGAGAAAGAGAGAAAGAAGAGAAAGAGAAAGAGAGAAAGAGAGAAAGAGAGAAAGAGAGAAAGAGAGAAAGAGAGAGAGAGAAAGAGAGAAAGAGAGAAAGAGAGAAAGAGAGAAAGAGAA
>NC_092825.1:127468681-127553681 GCF_039878825.1 Excalfactoria chinensis
TAGACTTCAGAAAATTCTTCTCAGTTTTCACCTTCTTCCTTTGTGAGGAACCAGTGCATTTAATTAAGAGCAGAATTGCCAGATTTATTCAGAGAATCAGAACAATTTGGTTTCTATCAACAACAATAAGACAGTACTAGGGAAAAAACTGTGTGAACAATGAAGAACTTAAGAAGCAGAAATGGCAAGTTTGAAATGCATTGGAGATAAATTACTGACTGACCATGCAGTAAAGTTGTAAAGCTACAACAGTATGTCAGGCTTGCTGCAGAGCTATCCTAGTTTTTAATGGAATTAACAAATGGCTACCATCTTACTGTAAAATGCTCTCCAATAATTGGCAACTCAGTTAGGTGATGTGATGATGCAACATCATTCATCTGATTCCTGCTTTCAGAAAAGTTTTTTTTTTCTGTCACTCTAAAGGTACATAACTTTGCTTACAGAGTTCAAAATTTGGCCAATTTTTACCATTTTGTCAGTACTGTGCAACTCTTCATTAACTGATCATTTTCATTTTATGTCATTTTTTACATAATTTTGGTCTGTAAGACTTTAGGATTCCTAGGGCAACTACTGAGGGATAATATAACCAGTGTAGGTTCCAACTAACAGTTCTTTGATGTTGCTTATCTACAGAGCTTGCAGACTGAATATCATTATTTGCTCACAGACTCCCTCTTATCACAGAATCATAGGATCATCTAGGGTGGAAAAGACCTTCAGGATGACCAAGTCCAGCAGTCTTACCAGCTAAGTCCCATCACAAACCATTTCCCTTAGTGTAATATTCATACAGCTCATAAATACTTTCAGGGATGGGGATTCCACAATTTCCGTGGGCAACTAAAATCAATGTTTGACCACCTTCTCCATGAAAAACTTCTTCCTAATGTCCAATTCAAAGCTTCTCTAGCACACCTCAAGGCTTTTTCCTCATGTTTACTTTCTCTGAAACTAATTTTTTACCATGGTATTTTTCCCTCCAAAGATTTCTTTGCATTCATAGAGAAGGACACATGATATTTATATAAGACATGAAGTGCATAATGATGAGGACAAAGCATGACTCTATTAGCTACTACAGGCAGCTGAGCTGACCAAATTACTTGCCTTCTAGGACAGTTGCATTCTGTTCCTTTGCAGGTGCTGAGGAGGTGAAAATATCGTGGTTCACCTCTTAAGTAGACAAGGCATTAGATTTCAAAATCCACTTCCTTAGCATGAAACCAGAGTAAAAGTGCATTGCGGTAGACAGCAGCATGGAAGTTACAGCTCAGACTGGTTGGAAAGTGAGCCATCCCTGTGAAAGTATTAGCCATGACCTGTCTTTGGTCCAGTGGGTTTGCAGTCTCCAGTGTCATAAATTTATGCATGGGCATTTTTCCTTCCTCTACTCTGCCCTGATGAAGCCACATTTAGAATCCTGTCTCCAGTTCTTGGGTCCCTCATTCAAAAAAAAACAGGGATGTCCTAGAAGGAGTCCAGCAGAGACCCACAAAGACACTGGAGCATCTCCCATAGGAGGATAAGCTGCATAACATGGGTCTATTCAGGCTGGGGAAAAGAAGAGCGAGTGGGAATCCAATTAATTCTAAAGGGAGGTGGGTGACAAATAGATGAGTCCAGGTTCGTCTTGCTGGTGCATAGCAGTAGAACAAGGAGTAATGGCCCAAAATTCAAACACAGGAAATTCCATATTAGCATGTGGAAGAACTTCTATATTGTAAGGAGCAGGTTTCCCAGAGATGCTGTAGAATACCTGATGTAGCAAACCTGCTTTGTCAGGGGGATTTGATTCAATAATCCCTTGAGGTCTCTGTGATTCTGTGATTCTGTGACCGGAGCAATCCCTTCTGAAAAACTGTTTGTTTGTTTTTTTTTACAGGGGCAAGGTAAGTTTCTGTGCTCCTCCTCATGTGCATAGTGAAAGAGTCACACATAATATCATGCCTTCCCCATTTATGGACACCAACAGTGCAGACATGGGTCTTCCCTGCTGCCTGTTAGCAGAAGTTATGACTTATCTCAGACACAGCTTTGATTACTTTATTTTGGAGTACTTTGTGGGCGACTGTCTCTTTTCCAAAATGCCTTTCTCATCCAGGCATCTCACCTTTCCAGACATGCCACCCTTTTTCTATTTTCAGAATATTCTTTTTCTGGGGTTCAGTGGCAGTGCGGCCCTGAAACTGACCTTTATGAAATACCACAAAAAGGTAAAAATTACTTCTTTTTGCCCTGTTCTTTATGTGCCTTTGTGATTTCTAAAGAAATAACAGCCACCAAGCTTTAGCACTTTTATCTTTGTTTTATTTTTAACTTTGGCAACTGCAAATCTTGATACGCTTCCCTCCTTTTTCATGAAAGCTTTCTAGAGAACTTTGCAACTGGTGATATTCAGAGCCCTTTCCTAAAGGGCTGACTGAGACTTTTTCTCATGTATTTGTCAGGAATTGAAGTCCTAGAAGTGCTAATGGCAGTAAACAGCAATAGTGTGATTTAAATATTCCATCCTGTCATTAAACAGCTTCCAACCTGTTGTCCCTTTTGATGTCATCATCCAACTAGTTCTCCAGACTACTGGGGACTTATCTAGGAAAAATCTGGAAATCAGTACCTGCAAAATAAATCATACTGAAGAAATTTTTAGGATTTATTTGTATGTTTAAATAAGAGATAACAAATGAGTATATTATAAATCTATATATATATATATGAATTCCACCTTTAAGTTCTTGTATACCCTGTTGTTTGCTAGTGGGAATGAGGAGGCTGCTTTAGTGTTGTGCTTAATAGCAGTCTGGTTATCAGATTTCCAAGGCTTTATTCTGTTGCTGTTTTTTTTACTTACTCATGTATATCTGGCACAGTATCAAAATTCCGTAGATCTGAACTGAACTTCCAACTTAGTAGTCATGTGAACTTTAAATATGAATTCTCTGTGAAGTTGTACTTTTAAAATATTTATATAAAATAACAATTAGAGTACTGTGTCAATCAGTGTCCGCTATTTCAACCTGTTACATTCACTTAGAGCAGCTTATACATTACACTCAATTCAGACTGTGGAACCACCATGTCCTAGAATGAATGCAAACTAGGGATGAAAAGCTTTTTGTTTCAAGTCTTCACAAATGTGGAATCAGTTACCAGTTGAGTTAAGAACAATTGGGAGCTTTTCCTGTTTTAAGATGGAACTGAAACAATACTTCATGATGACTAGAAGTTGTTGTAATTGTTTTAATTGATGTTATTCTAGTGTTATCTTGGTTTATTGTTTATTTATATGCATTTGTTTATCACAGGTCATGCTTGAAAATGAGCTGTCATCTCAATTTACATAGACAGCTAACAAATATATGTATGTATGTGCACCAGCTACACTTGTTCATATCTGACAGCAAAGCCATATGTATTCTACATATATCTCTTGCCTTTATGTTTGTGCTATCGATTAAGACATCTGAGTTTGATTTCAGCTTGACTTTTAAGTTTGCAGGACAAACCAAGCAAATGTGTATCTAATAATATCAGTCAAATTGCTGTTTGGTTCCCAAAGCACAAATCAACATAAAGCAAGAGCTTAGCACATTGCTGTGCTTTTTAAAGCAGTTCACCCTTTAGCTGCACAGTGTTACTCCTGCTTTGTGACTTTAAGCGGTATTAGCATTTGGAAATAATTTTTGCATCTCTGAAGGCAAATGAGGTATTAAAACAATGATAGCATCACTAGTAAGGAAATATCATCTGGCATCAAGTATTTATTATCATAGTTGATAAAGGAATGGCATGTTTAATTTAAACTCTGAATGGTAAATATCTACATAAGTATTCCTACCTGTCTTTACATATCCAACAAGTAAAATAAACGATATGTAAGAGGGATAGAGAGGAAGAGCAAGTCATTATTTCATCTGTTCCATTTACAAACTCAGAAGTCACAAATGTGCAGCTGGGAAATGTGTTTGTCTCAAAGCTTCAAATCTGTGACATGTTAATTCATAAATAATTGCAGTCACGTGGTCTTCCTCGAGGGCATTTGTTCAGTATTCCCAGTACAGTACACTTACTTGTAATAGAAAAGGGTAGAGTGGACAAAAGTGATTTTCATAAATCAGATAAAATTGCTCAATAAATCCAAAACATCTTTCATTATTTCTAACAGAAAATGAGCTTAGTAAAATAAGCAACATTTTTTAAATCTGAGTGGTCTTTATAAACTGACAGGTGAGGAAATAAAGGATCGACATGCATTATTTTTGGTTATGGAATCTGTCAGCTAAAGGTCTCACAGCCCTGGCCCAAATATTGCTCTGTGTTGCATCCCATTCTAACCCATGCACCACCTTATATCCAGATACTAAGTACTTCAGCTGAACAAGAGCACTTTTCTGCTGGGACAGTCATATGATAGCATCACTTGTGTCATTGTCTAAATGCAGCTGTTTGCAAAAATACAGGCTTTTTCCCCAAAAAATTGTTTTTCCTACTCTGACTGCAGTGTGAATAACACAGTATGAAAGGAACCTGAAGGAGCCGTTAGGGTCCATTGTGTCAATCCAGCTGCTACAAATGCATATTAAGTCCACATTTAAAAATGCTTGTGAAGCTTTTTCTATTTGTTTTGATTTGCAGTCCATTTCTAAACATTCATACTTATTCCTTTTCTTTGTCAGAATACCTAAACCATTCTGGACTAGTTCTTGAACAAATTCCAATTTAAATTGAAAACAGTTATACAAGAGCAATTTTTTTTATTTTTTTATTTTTTTAATTTTTATTTTTTAGATCAGGTGAACTTTACGGAAAAAACATGAAGATAGAATGCAGAAAGCATATATATTATATCCATTAGTTACTAAAAAAAAAGTCTCACTATGTTTGAGAGCTCATTGTCAGGTTCCAATCAGCACTGGATTTAGCCTTGTGAAAGTAGGAATTAGAATGGAAACCTGACTGACCCTAACTGCAGCTATTATGGTTCAAACCACCACCGATTCCTCTTGATAAGAATGATGTTCTGTTCAAATATCAAATTAGACATATGGTTGTCATCCAGAATTTCATATTTCTAATAATTCATTTGCTAGAATACTTTGAATTCAACAAATCAATCTTGTGAGTATAGCACAAGTATAGCATCACAAATGAGAATGCCAAATTTAAACTGTTTAGTCTGGGAATTTATTGCTGGCACTGAAATGGTTGTTGGCAGAAGATGTCCATACAGGGGGTTTGTTCAGCTACTTCATTTCCAGTCTATGTCATTAAGCAGTGTTTTGAGAACGCTTACTATTTCAATGCAGTAGACAACAACAAAAAAGAAGAAAAACAACTCGCCCCACCCCCTGTCTAATTGTGTGTCTGTACCTTAGAATTTTGGCTTAAATATTAAGCTGATTTGCAATCATAAATTGGGAATTTTGTACATTAATTGGAAAAGTATGTCATTAATATAAGCTATAGGGGTTCTTAATTTTACACTCATCCTAACAATCATTTTGCAGATGCTGATTTGCAGTGTTTTTATTGGGAGTTTTAACATTCTCAGCTACATGAAGCATGTCGAGTGAGCAGTTGTTAGCATAGGGCTATGGGCACCGTGTTCATGAAAGAGATTTGCTTTAGCAATTGGTTTACTTCAAGCAGGGAACATGCAGGTTTAGGGTGTAAATTGTGCTTTTACTAGTTAATAGAAAGTGCAGTGATGAAGGATTCAAAGGGGTTTAAAAACGAAGACCAAGCTAAACCTTGCCCTCAACCTGCAGCACACAACGGGAAGGTGTTGGGCACATCCAGAGGCTACCTGGACCCAAGAGTTTCCCTACGGATGAAAGGTATGAGAGCTTCTGTTTCCAGCTAACACTAAACGCACAACATCTCCGAATATATATGGTACATCAGTAGTAACTGAAATCTGGAAAACATGTGTCTGCAGTTGTTCTTTCAGATGAAGACAGGGACTTTGGATAGAGAAAAATTAACAATAGCAAATAAGCTTCTCATTGTACTACATGAGGTCAGAGATTCCTAGAACTACTTACCAGCAAACACATGCCATGCAGATCATTTAACCCAGTCTTTTTTTTATCTTCCTTCTTAGATTGTATCAGGATTGAATTTATTAAATTTAGACTATTGCTGATAGATTGATATAAGTCTTGCCTTGAATTCCTGCAGAGGAGGTAATTTGGGAAAGCTATTTGATAGTTTGCTCCATGACCTAATCATTTCTTAATTTGTAGGCTTTTTCTAATAGTAACCATAGTATCTATGTTGCAGGAAAAAAATAAAAAAAATAAAAAAATTAAAAAAAAATCATTCCTTCTTGTTTTACTTTCATTGAATAACGAGAATAATTAGTTCTGTCCTCTTTTCAACACTCCTTTATGCAGTTATAGAGAACTATTTTAATTCCCTTTTGATTTCTGTTCTCTGGACTGAACATATCCCTGTCTCTTAAGCTTTCCTTCTCGGTCTTACTTTAAATACCTTTTATTTTCTTCTTCTTTTTTTCTTTCTTTTTCTTTTTTTTTTTTTTTTTAATGTTCTTCAGTCTTTCTAATTTGTCTGTATCTTCTGAATAATGATGTAGCACTAACTAAAGGCAGTATAGCATTTGACTATTCTGTAACATTGCCTTTTTTATTTGCTCAGTATATTGTCCATTATCACTACTATCCCCTTCTCTGGAATCTCCTGGTCTAACTTGTGATATCTATGACTTTGGTCATAATATTCTTAAGCTGTTCCATCATCTGCTTCAAGTTTTCATACAGCCACATATGCTTCCAATCTTCATACTTATTTGTATGTGGCTTTGCCATATCTGGATCTTTGTCCTATTGCCAGTAACCTAAACTTAGCTATTGGGGCAAGTTTTCTATGTATCCTGGTTTCATCAAACAGAGTCAATTTTCCTCAGAGTACCTGGTATGATGCTGTGTTTTTGCTTTAGGGGTGAAACAATGTTGACAACACATCCATGTTTTAGTTGATGCAGAGCAGCACTGCACAAAACCAATGAATTTTTAGCTTATTGTGCTGCCCTACCAGCAAGAGGGACTGTGGGGGGCACCAGAAGATGAGAGAGGACAGAACCAGGACAGCTGACCTAAAGTGGCCAAAGGGATAATCCATACCATATGACATTATGTTAAAAAAAAAGCTATAAATCTCAAGAGATTTGGCTGAGGGGACTGAGGGGGGAAGATGCTGCTTGGAGAGTGGCAGGGCATTGTTTGGTGGGTGGTGAGCAATTACATTGTGCATCAGTTGTTTTGTAAATATATCAGCAAAGAAATATTGAATGGCTTGAGCTGAAGAGGACCACAGTGATCATCTGGTTTCAACCCCCTGCTATGTGAAGGATCACCAACCACCAGAACAGGCTGTGAAGAGCCACATCCAGCCTGTCCTTGAATGCCTCCAGGGATGGGGCATCCATATATGTGTAGTTATATGTATATAACTATCATAACTATTATTTTTATCTCCCTTCCCTTTTTCTTTTCTTTTCTTTTCTTTTCTTTTCTTTTCTTTTCTTTTCTTTTCCTTTCTTTTCTTTTCTTTTCCTTTCTTTTCTTTTCTTTTCTTTTCTTTTCTTTTCTTTTCTTTTCTTTTCTTTCTTTTTTTTTTTTTTTTAAACTCAACCCATCAGTTCTACTTTGTGGGGGTTCTTTTGTTGTTTTTTCTTGTGTTTTTTTTTTGTTTGTTTGTTTTTGTTTGTTTTTTTTTTTTTTTTTTTCCTATTCTCTTCCCAGTCCTACCTGGGGGGAAGTGAGCAATCAACTATGTGGTGCTGAGCTGCTTGCTGGGATAAACTGTGATGCTATCTTCTTGATTCTATCATCTTTAGGATAGACCTCTTCCTCCAACTGAATGCTCCCATTAACTATACCAGAGCCTCATCAGATCTTCCACTCCACATTATTTCAACTATTATTACTGTGCATGTAGGGAACAGTAAATTATATATCCTTATATACTTGTTATTTCCCTGGGATAGGAATATTTCTTTCTATGCAGCTAATCATTTATCTATGAAAATTGCAAGACTAGACTAGAACTGTCCAAAACAAATTTTCTTATTTGCATGAACTTACATTATTTTGATATGGTATTTTCTTCCACCTTAATTATAAAATAAAATATTCTGCAATCTCCTACAAGCTAGAATATCAAAACACAAACATGTGATGTTCCATAATTGGGATATGCATCCATCCCCAACCACATGGAAGCAAATACAGTGACTATCAAATCCCAGCCTAGTGCTGCTGCTTTTTCAGGCTCTGACTGGTATAAAATCCCTGATGTACCAGAGTTGCCACAATATTATTGTTCTACCTAAACCCAGGTTTGGGGAGATGCACCTCAGGCTTTAAAGGCTTCCTTTCCTTCAGCAGTAAATATAGAAGACATTGCAGGCTCAAGCTATGCAAAAGAAGTATTCATTAAATAGTGGAATCTTGCTCCTTGGGGATTTCCAGGAGTTGGGGCACCCTGCTGGAGCAGGGTTTGTGCCAGAGAGACCCAGAGGGCCCTGCCTGCCTCAGCCATTCTGTGTGATTTTGTGAAATAAGATCTTAAATACAGTAATATTTATCCATTCTGAGGAAAAGATTCTGTTTCAGTAAACTGATATTTTCTCATCATGCCATTTTGTTATGAACTCTGTGCATGCAACTAGCAAAGTCTCTTGAAGTAGCTTGTTTCGTTAGTGTACAGTTGAATCTTTCCAGTGGTTTCCATGGGATTCCTGCTCTCAGAAATTCCTTTTTTTATTCCTTATTTACCTTTTATTTCTGTTACTCTTTTTTGTGCATGAGAGAATGCTCTTCACTCTTGCAGGACTAACGAAGATTTGTAATGTTTATTCATTTCCTTTTTTCTCTTAACACAAACCGGAACAGCTTGTCTTACTCAGATTTCCAGACGTATGCCTGCCTCACTTACTCAAAATACACTCCAAGGAGCAGACAAGGGTGCATTGTGCTGTCAGGCAACCCATGCCAGGGCCTTGCATGCTGTCTGTGGTCAGGCTGCCCAAACATGCCTGGCAGGGTCTAACCACCTACTTACGTATTAACAGCACCTAAGAATGCCCGATGTGTTCAGGCCCACAGGATGGTGCAAGTGCTACAGTAGTGTGTTTTTGATCATACACATTCACTGGGTGCAGAGGCAAATCCAGCCCAGGAGGCAATTGTGGGAAATCCCCAGGAGGAAGACTTAGTCATCCTTTCAGGGGCAAAAGGATGTTTCCAGCATGGACAGTCTCAAGTATTTGGCAGCAAGGAGGTAGGTTCCCCAAAAGATGAGATTTTACAAAATAACAGTAATTTAAAAGGGGAAGGGGTCATTTTACTTGTACATGTTTATTTTTTAATCCTTAAAAATAACTCAATTTATATTTCTAATCAGGGGAGGGAAGAGTTCCTAGTGGGAGACAGAAGCATTTTTCTTTTTTGAAAGGAGAAAAGGAGAATACAAAACCTCTCCTGCTCTATTCTCACTCTAGGAAGTTCTGGGCAGCACTAAGTACTACTGTTTTTGGAATAAAATCACAATAATTCCATATTGTGTGCCCCCAGTGGCGCAGTGGTATAAGCTGCTGCTTGCGGCACTGGAGGGCCCGGGTTCGAATCCCCCCTGTGGTGCAGGGGGTAGAAGTGCCGCTTCTCTACACAGGGGGGCTCAAAACCTGGGAGTTGGACTCGATGATCTCTAAGGTCCCTTCCAACTTGCACGATACTATGATACTATGATACTATGATATGGTAGAATGTCCATGTAAACAGTGACTTTGAACAGGCCACATGCTGAGACAGCAACATTGGGTTAGTTTAGCTATACCCTCCAGCACAGCTGTAGCTTATACCAGTGAAAAGGCTTTCTGATGGTTTGTTACTTGTTAATTCAAAAAGTAAAAGAATTTTTATTAATAACAGTGCTTTTATATTAATATAGGTGCTTAAATATTAAGGTTTCTGCAGCGCAGTAAATAAACACCCCATCTCAGATTGACATTCTATTACTAGCCATTTTTAATATCAGTCTGGCCATTATCTTCCCCATCTATACCAGTAGCATTGTCTATATGAATAAAATGTTTGTTTGTGAGGTTGATCTGTATTTCAGACCCAGTTCTTGCAAAGGAAAGTGGGATCTAAACCCAACTTACTGAGTCATGGCAAAGTTCTTGTCAAGGCCAAGGGTAATATAACTCCCAGAATAAATTACCATATGCAACATTTTCTTTTGGACTGGCTACAGCTTTGTAAGAATCATTCAAGTGCTCTTATCTCCTGTTCTGAAAGGCTTCCTTTGACGTGTTCAAACGTTAGCTCCTTGTTACAAGAAGACTTACTTTCCAAGAATACAAAGATTCAGTCTTTCATCAAACCATACATAGCGGTACATTTACTCTCCCTGAAGAAATTGTTTCTGTTGATATAGTTCAACTACACTGAAGAAAAAGTTCAGTTCTAAGCAGATGGTTGGGATGACTGACTGCAAGCCAGGGCTAAGAAATTACTAAATATTGCTTGTGTTAAGAGAACTGTAATTTCTTTATATATCTCACTTCCAATTCTTTAGCTGTTCTCATCTTCTTGAAGAAAAATAGGAGTTAGGAACAATTTCAAGACGTTTTCTATCCTTTTACCACATTTCTGCAATCTTCTATTTATTATTAGATTTTCCAAGGGAACCACAAACAGTTTTGTTCCATGATGTGGGAAACAGTTCCTCAGCAGCAGAACCAAAATAGGAATTGCTCCTATTTTTTAATCATGCAAGTGAAAAATTCACAAAATATAAATGATACTCTTCTTTCTCTAACATTCATCTGATTGATTTTAGACAGCTAAAGCTCTAACTCTTCAGCAGTGTCACTTTCTGTCAGTTGTGTTCCTAACGTATTAGTTCTGATTAATAAGGCATGGGACATTCCACGATATCCCAGCTGTGGGACTATGCAGCTGGACAAAATTATCTCTATTAGTTGTATTTTATTTATTTATTTTAATTATGATATATATAATGATAAACCTTCTTGTTATAGTTCAATAGTAGAGACACTATAGGACATAAATAGAGACATAATAGGACAAAATAATTCCATGGAAATAATGATGTTTTAATTTTCAACAACTGTGCTTTTAGCCAGAATGTCTGTGAGATATCTTGTAATTATTGCAAAGTGGGAATAGACAGTGAATTCTGAATTCTTAAAATCAATGATTTACAACAGAAAACCTGACTCTTGTCTTACTTTCACTCAGAAAATAAATAAATAAATAAATAAATAAAAAAAAACAAAAAAAACAAAACAAAACAAAAAAAAAAAACATATGACATGCAACATCTTCTGCTCCAACTAACCAAGGTAGCAACATATATTGAATTCCAAATTTTGAACATCAAGCTCCTGCAGTGAACTGCTGATAAATGATACACCTTCATTCAGGGAATAAGTCTGAATAATAAATCTAAGGAAATCACAAACCGCTCTTGTACAATTCACAAATAGAAAAAGGGGGTGAGATTTGTCTAACAAATTATTAGTGAATTATGCATCTGGCAGCTACCTTGAGTCCCTGATCAGCATTTTCTAAAATTTGTATGGGATGTCTCCTCTAAAGATTTTGCAGTATAATTACCGAGATCAGTCATTTCCCAGATGGATCCTCTATGGCAGTATCAGTGTGCTCACATATTCCTGGGTAAGACTGCTTATATACTCTTCCTTATGCCTCTTCCACGTTATGATTCTAAGAAGATCTGTCACCTGTTCTGGGTGAAAATGTGGCCTTTGTTTTTCCTTCAGCAACCTAAAATGATTAAGAGCTAAATCTCCTATCTTCAAATACTTTTGCATATGCTTAAATTTATGCATGAGTCATTTCATTGATTTCAGTGGATCAGTCCATAGAAGTACATGTAAGCAAGAAGTTGCTTGCAGGTTTGGGCTCTGAAGAGATTTACTAGTGTTATGTGCTTCCTTCTTTATCAGTACATAGATAATTATCAGCCAGCAATCTCTGAAACATGCATTACCAACCAAAGGAACTATGAATTGTCTGTACTAAAAGGGACAGAATTTACTTGCATTTATATCATTATGCAAGGAAGTATATGATATGATATCAGAAAACAAACAAACAAACATGGTTGTAATCTCCTTTTGATTATGAAAGGTACATTAAGCCATAACCACAAAGAAAACTGGGCACTTAGAGGCAATTTCAAGAGGTACTTTGTAATGAACATGGTTCTGAGCATAATGAAAAATTGTACTTTTTTTTCCTACCATTTGTGGAAGTAACTGTGACACTAGGATGAGTGCAAATGCAGATTGCTGCAGCGCATTTCACTTCTGTAACCAGCGAATTAACTGTAATACAGACAGCACTGGAGTGCAGCAGTCAGCTGAAGGAGCTGGCTTTTTGGAAAGCAGAGAGTGAGGGAATATCTAAATGGGTTAGCTGTTAAGAACAAGAAGCTTTTGATTTAAGAAATATTAAAAGTTGAGTTCCTGGATTTTATTCCTGACATACACCCAATTAATATATTTTCCAAAACCGAGACGGTGTACTTGCAGGATTATTTAATATTAATGGAGGCATTAAAGGGATAATCTTAGTACCTTTAAGATGCTTTTTTTTTTTTTTTTTTTTTTTTTTTTCATACGTTTGTTTCAAAAGTACAGAAGCTGCTTCTGACCTAATTGATAAAAAATGATATTTTTCAAGAAACAGTGCAAAATGCCTTCTTTTCAAGGCAAATTTGGGGGCTGGAGAGGGAAAGGTAATATATGCTAGGGAATGTGTCAGGATTTAAGTTGGAAATAAAATACACTTTAATATTGCTCATACTGCCATTCAGAACTTGAATTTCTTCACCTGAATGCATACAACTGATTAAAAATATGTTACAAGTTTCTTTTCTTTGCTTGCTTTTCCAAATTTCTGGGAAAGTAAATTCTTCAAAATTATGCTCTTTAGAAAGTTTCGCTCATAAAAAAAAAAACTCTGGAAAAATAATTTTATTTATTAAATAACTTCAGTAATTAAAATATAATTGTAATAAATTGTGTATTTTATTATATTAGGAATTTTCAGAGATTGTTTTAGATATTTTTAGATATTTTATTCCAAATCTTTTTGAAAAGTTTATTTTTCTTCCAGCTGTAAATCTGCATCTTCTATCTTAGAACGTTATGTATATTCTTATGTTAATTACAAAACAAATTACTAAGAAAGGATTGAGCTTCTTCAAAAGAGAAAAAAAAAGTATATATATCAATCACCTATAACTCAATTATTTAATTTGTTGATTTTTTTCAGTAAAAAAAAAAAAAAAAAAAAAAAATCCACTGCATCCTCTAATAGGCTGACCTTTCCTCTGTGGTCTAAATCTCTCTTTCTCCTCTTTCTTCTTTTTATTAACTGCATGGACACCGTTTGCTATGCAAAAGGAACACCTTACATAATGACATGTAACCCAGGACTCAGTTTAATATTCATGAGTTTGTCAGCTTTATTAAAGAAATTCAAGTAGCTAGTGAACGCTGGATTGCATTCCTTTACCATATATCTTTTATCTGGCTGTTAAAGTTAAGCATTACTAATGCAGTTTTAATTTCTCCTTCTTTGGAATTCAACTCCTTGACGGACATGTAATACATGCTCTAGATTCTCCAGCAAGCATACCTACATTAAGAACCACAACTATTTATAGTTGCAACCAAGGTCCTAAAGATATGCAAGTTTCCAGTCCCAGCAGGTTAGCTTTGAAGTCACTGAAAGAAAGAATCCAAAAAGTTAGAAAGTTCTCCCCTCAAGTAAAAATCAAGAGGTCTGCTTTCCACCCTGTGTTCTACCCTGTGTTTTTTTCAAAGCTCTCTGGGAAAGATTGGTCCTAGATTCCAAAAACCATAAGACAAGGAAAAAAAAAAAAAAAAAAAAAAAAAAAAAAAAAAAAAAAAGGATCCCCTTATTGGTATTGTTCTTTTTGTTTGTTTTTATTTTGCTGGATGAATCTTGAAAATTTCCAACTTTAACTCCATCTAAAGCAAATGATCAATTTAGGAATAAAATTAAAAATTAAAAATAAAATCACTACATGAAAGGAAACAACATTCAAGTGTTATTAACTAAATGAGGGAATGAATGTCAATGTTAATGTGTAGGTACATAAAAAGAACCTTATTTTGCAGATATATGACAGGGCTCCCTGAAGAACACAAGTTTTTCTATATTAATTCCATGGTAGTTGAAAGCTACATAATCAAAAACACCTTTTAAGCTTGGCAGAAATATAACACTGGCTGTTTAAAATAAAAGGGCTGCATGGAAAGTTCAGTTTTGTTTTGTTATTTCTTTTTTATTCCCCTAGGGTCGTTGTGGTAGAGGAAATATTTTTATCTGGGCCTCAGGAAACAGTGGTCTGGCTAGTTACTGCAGTAGTGTGGATGGTTACATGAGCAGTATTTACCCAGGGGCAAAGCATGCCATCATTTACTTCTGCCCCAAAACTCCTGAACTGCAGGAACAAATCAGTGTCAATGGTCACTTAGAAATATCAAGTGAGGAAAGACTGTGGACACTACTACCTTGACACAATCCTTCTATCTGAACTGAGATTAGTTAGAAATGGATAAGATATTGGTGTGAATAAGCAGAACTCTACTGAGTTGTATTTCAAGGAGAAACTCAACAGGAGTTGAGGAGGCCGTGACATACCTCATTTTTTTTGTAAAAATTGGCTGAAACTCCAAAGGACAACAAATTTCTTGATGGAGTACATATTTCAGTCTTCATTAAATTTGCAGGTGAATATTTGTCATATCAACAATGCAACAACCTGAACCCAGAAGAAATCTGGCAGGTTTAATGGAGGAAGTTTTACCAGTTTTACACTCCTCTCTTCCAGACTCTGTTTCTCACATGACACTTCTAGTATAAGGTACTCCTTTTCCTGCTCCAGACCACAGAGCTGATGCGTGTAAATCTGTCAGCCTATCTGGATTCTTTTGCCGTAGTTTTGCTCACTCGAAACATTTTACAAACTGGTTACCTTTTCCTTGGTTTCTACAGAAATTGTATGGGAATTAAAATGCTGTCAAGTTTAGAGTGCACATTATCATTCCTACAGGATCCCCCATATATAAAATTCATTTTGTGTATCATGTAGAAGTTTAATCAGCACTCCCTGTGTCATAGCTAATCATTCAGATACACTCAGTCAAGTGTCTTCCCTTGCTTTCCCTCTACACTTATTGGTAGAATTCTTTTGGGAAACTACCAATGTAGGCTATTATATTTTAGCTTCTCTTTAAATATGTATTCAGTTTATGAGATACTTCTGATTATGTTACATTCCTGTACAGCTCAATTTTTTGTTATTCTCCCAGAAACACCTACCTTCCAAGACTGATCAACATTTCCACTTACATGTTCTATAAAATAAGACAAAACACAAACCATTTCCTTTTTATGCTTTGTTAGTGGCGACCTTCTATTTTTAATTCTAGATGTATCATTGTAATAATTTTCTACTGACTTTGCTAGATATCACTCATCTCTTAGCAAAGTGCTATGTATTTTGAACTATTAAGAGAAGCTCAGAGGAAAATTGTAGTGATTTTCTATTTAATACAACTGTAAGAATACAGCTGACTCCAGGCTTAATTTTTACGACTGGCCAATACATAAAATTAGTCATTTCATACAAAATCACTTAAAATACATAGTGCATAGAGAAAAGATTATGAAATAGAGTATATTCAGGTCTATGGCTTGATTTGCCAAACCAGGATATTCCCACTAAAAACAAACCTAGTATTTGGCAGCTTGCCTAGTTTTCATCATGTGATGTCTAGCTGGTATTGCAGGCAGCTGAGCTTCCACTGTAGTTGTGATGGGTTATCAGCAACTTGGGTAACAGCAAGTCTGAAAACCAGATACTTTCTAAAATCTACTTTGACTTAGACCTCATTTTCCCCCTCTTCAAACATTTCAGACAAAACAACTTAATAATATCCAACAATGAATCCAGGGAGTTAATCTTATTTTGTATACATGAAAAAAAAAATTCTGGCAGTCTTTCCTTTGAAATGCTGTGTTTTGTGTGCCTGAGAGCAAAGGCTTGAAATTTTAAAAGGATACATAGTATTTATATAAATCCAAACCCACCCTGACTTGAACAACTGAAAAGCTTTTGGGAAAGCATTTTCAGCTTAGATTTCATGTAATTACACAATCTTGTGCATGAAAAGGGTCTTCAAGTGGTCTGTAGTTCAACCATCTGGTCAAAGAAAGAATTCAAAATTCAGTTTACTCGTGACTTTGTCCTACCAGGTATTTAAAACCTCCAAAGGTGAATTCCACAGCCTCTCTAGGCATCTTACTCCAGTGCTTAATTTTATTCATACTAAGAAAAAGTTTTCCCCATACCTAGTCAGAACCACACTCCGGTTAAATGCATTGTGTTGTGTCCTCTTGAGCTTAGCTTTGCCTTCTCAACAGATTAATCATCAGTGTTGAAAGTGATCTTTGAGGTTCCCCCACAGCCACCTCTACAGTTCGAATAGGCCCAGCTGCTGCAGGCATTTTTGATACAGAGTGTGCTCTACCCCTTGGTTGATATTAAAAATCTTTCACTGCTTTTAATAGAATCATAGAATCATTTGAGTTGGAGTTGGTCCCTTAAAGGTCATCTAGTCCCACTCCCCTGCATTACACAGGGACACCTACAGCTGGATCAGGTTGCTCAGAGTCCCGCCCATCCTGACCTTAAATGTCTCAAGGTATGAGGTTTCCACCACCTCTCCGGGCAATCTGTTTCAGTGTTTCACCACCCTTACCATAAAAAAAGATTTTCCTTGTATCCAATCTAAATCTCCCCTCTTTTAGTTTGAAATCATTTCCTCTTGTCCTGTAACAACAGACTCTACTAAAGAATCTAGCCCTTTCTTACTTATAGCCCTCCTTCATTTACTGAAAAGCCACTATCAGGTCTCCCCAGAGCATTTTCTTCTCCAGACTGAACAGCCCCATCTCTCTCAGCCTGTCTTCTTAGGTCAGGTGTTCCATCCCTTGAATCATTTTTGTGGTCCTACTCTGATGTATTGCAACAGGTCCATGTCTGTCCTGTACTGAGGATTCCACATCTGGACACAGTAACCCAAGTGAGGCCTCACCAGTGCAGAGTAGAGGGGCAGGAACACCTACTGGCCATGATTCTTTTGGTGCAGCCCAGAATACAATTGGCTTTCTGGACTGTGAGGGCACATTGCTGGTTTATGTACAGCCAGCAATCCACGAGTACTCCCAAGTCCTTTCCAGCAGGGAGTTCTTCTGCTCCAGTTTATTTAAGTATCACTTCCTTTGGTTTCCCAAAACTGAATATGTGTCAGTTCCAAAATTAGTCCCAAAACAGCTTCTGGATGTGGCCAAGTAAAGGAGAACAATTGCTTCTCAGTATACCATTAATTAAGGCTTGACAGTGTAGCCCAGGATGCCATTAGCCTTCATGACTACCAATATTTTTCATCAAAACTGTTCCCATTAGGTCAGTCCCCAGTCTGTTCCATTAAAAGGAGTTAGCCTGTCTCCAAAATGAGCAATATGGAGAGCAAGGAATTATATTATCTTTTTTTGTACTCAGGATATCTTGTCAGCATGGAGAAGGAAACCACAATATTTGGTGTGAAAAAAACAAAGGAGAGATTGGAACTCAGAGGAAAAATGAAAAATTCTGACTAGTAGCCTAATAAAATTCTGATTATGAAGACTGAATTGTTGGATCTTGTTTTGAGTACAAGCAGACTAAACTCTAGGGAGGAAGCTGAAGAAGGCTGAGATCAAACGAGCAAGTAGATCAGGCCTTAATATAAGAGCATGGAGCAAAGAAGAACAAGCTTGGAAAGGAAAGTGAGGTGGCGATTTAGGAAGCAGGTAGGAAAACCTGCCCTCCTAGGTAGGTAATCAGGTAGTGGGCATTGCCAGTTAAAAATAAATAAAATAAATAAATAAAATAAAATAAAATAAAATAAAATAAAATAAAATAAAATAAAATAAAATAAAATAAAATACAAAGAGATTTGATGGGGATATGAGATATCTTGTCTGAGACGATGCAGTTATTCTGAGCAGTGAATCTCATGCTGTATTGACAAAGGATATCACCAGGATGAGCAAAAATGGAACTGGGTTAAGGGCCACTCATGGGAAAGACGTGGAACTGGGATGTCTGTGGCAGCTTGGAAGTTATAGAGCAGAGGGTACAAAACATCAAAGGAAAATGACAAGTGACATCTATAAGAATAAATATGTGTATATGTGTATTTCTACATTATGTCAATTTAAAATGAGGAGGTTATCCAATGTTTTAGTTTTCTTGGCGGACATATTTCTTAGTTGTGTATAATATATATGTTTACAGTCTTTTTTTTTTTTTTAATTATACTTTTATCAAATGCTGTTATAAGCAGATGAGTTTAAATTCCTGATAAAACTAAGATTGGCCTGTTTCTCTACCTTAGTTTTATTGGCAAATGATGCATGACAAGCAGGGCTATCTGAAGAAAACTGAAAATCCAGCCTTTGGTCTTTTCCTTAAATCTGAGGATTTTCATATCAATGAAACACTGATATTTTGGTTCCCCCCAGCTGGAATTAGGAGTCAGAATCTCTGATTTCTCGACTGGAAATATTTGTATAGACCATTAAAAAAGTGTACTATTATTTTATGTACGAGTAATGCAACCTCTGTAAGCTGAACAGGATGTTATCTCCAGAAATGTTGTGTACAAACTTTTATATTCAAAGATATTTCTGAACTTTCCTAATCTTTTGTGCTCGAGTTTGATTTGATAAGCTGCCAAGCAGATCTAATTTGCTTGCATTGTCCAGAGCTCTCCTCCATACTGGGAAGTCTGTTTTGCTAGCTTTATATTGGCAAAATTACTATTAAGTTAGTACAGTTCACCTCTCCATGACAAGATGGGAAGAGAGAAAACAGAGGATTGGTGATGGGAAGGGGTGTGATATCTGACCACAATTCTGACAAAGTTTATGGGGCAAAGTTGAGCCTTTTGCTCAACTTACAAAGTTACAAATAGCACTGAAATGTTTAAGAAAAGTGAGGAATAAACATACACCCACAATCTGTCTTTCCTTGAAAACTGCATAACTGGGCTGGATGTTGAGAAGTTATTTATTTCTCACTTCTTACTTTTTCAAGAATGTCCTTTATTTCTATAAAACATTAATTTGCTAACATTCTGCCAAAACTCTTTTTTTTTTTTTTTCAGGTGTGTTAAAAGTATGCTGCTTTGACACTGCACAGAAGGTATAACTCAGCTACTTCATGCTCCCAATCTCATCTAACTGGTGCTCGTTGCTTGGTAGGCTCATGCCTTGGGATTTTTCATCACCACGAGGATCCCAAGAGGCATCACCAGAATCACCAACAGAAGAAACCTGGATCACTCATGGAACATATAGGCCGGGCAGATATTCTGCCCTATAGTGGAGATTGGAAGCCTGAAGCACTGACCTGTCACTCCCATGAGACCACCTGTCAGTATTTCTACAAAGAAATAGTTTCTTTCTCAGCTGAAGTATTTTGGGGGCTGATTTTTTTTTTTCATCAAAATGTCAAAAATTGACACATATAATGTCAATTTTCCAGCACTTCAACAGAAAATTGCACCTGATACAAATGTATGTATATCTCCTCTATTTCTCCATAGTAGCTGTTTTTTCAATAAGAAATTATGGAAAAAAGTGAAGACGTGTCAGAATCTATAGGCTCTAATAGTGGGATTCATCTGGGAAAATACAAAAATCTATAAATGAGACATCTACATTTGAGGTTGTCACCCTGGACTCCTTTCATAATCAATGGAGAGAAATAGGCACGTTTAGGGTGTGATTCATCTCATCCTGAAGAAGTGGATGGCTAAAATAGGTCAGCTGAATCATATTTTAAAAGCACCTATTTCTCTCCATTGGCAGTACAAGGAATCCACAGTGACAATTTCAGACATTGACAGCTAAAGTTAAATAAAATGACTTCTGTCTTAAGTGACCATAGAACTGTTGTTCATAAACGTGTCATTTTGCAATATAATTTCACGTGTTCGTCTTATTTCTAAGTATGCAATTATTTTTTTCTTTCCCACTTAGTCACTAGCATGTTAATCCAGTCTTTTTTACATACAGATTTTTGCTATCTATATAGTATTGTTCAATCTTCTTCTATTCAACCCATCAAAATTTTACTGTAAAATCAGGCTTTAAACCAATAGCTTTAGGCCCATATCTGAGGTAAACACATCATATTCCCAAAACTGAGATTTCTCTGTACTGCCTGCTTTTCCTGTTAGTGTCATCAATAATGTGTGGTCTTTTGAAATATATTTTGATACACAACTCCCATAGCTGAATGATATCAGCTGATAGAAGGCAACAGATACTTCCATGTTGTTTCACCATGTATACTACACAGCATCTTTTCACAAAGAATGTCATTTAACATAACAAGATATTTTCAACATTTTATCTATCTGTGATTGCCGCAAGTCATAAAACCATTTTCTGTCACCTTGATTTCACATATGAAGCAAGGATTTTTCATTAATTGCCAGTAGCTTTGGAGTAAACACTGTAAAGACACAGTCATATAAAAGATGATGTCAGTAAATGGTACAGTGAACACAACCTTCCTTCATTTTGTAATACTTCAGTTCTAGAAATAGGTGCCAGAAACAGTGATACCCTTTTTGATCTCTTGGAAAAATTAATCGAGAATAAAAATCTAGTTAACGGTTACAGATCTTTGTATCTAGTCCTCTAATTTTTTCCAACATAATGAATTGCCTCAGCAGAATCCCAAGGAAAAGCAAACAGCAATAAACCTGACTTTCCTGTAGGTGAACCCTGCAAACAGACATAAAAGAGTGAGGGATGGGCTATGAATTTCACTTCAGTGCACTAGTAATCTGATTGGGCTAAACCTGGGGTGGAAAATTCAGATTAACTTCCAGAAACATAATGCATGTTTTCAGATTTTCGTAGCATAAAAAGCAAAAAGGAACTCTTAGATCATCTAATCTGCTTTCTTCTTGATCACGAGCACTTATCTTTCACATAGTTATCTTTACCTTGAGCCAAACTGTTTCTGTGCAGCTAAAGTATATCTTCCTGAGAGGCATCTAATCTTGATTTGAAGATCTCAGGAGATGGAAAATCCACCACTTCCCTCTATAATGTGTTCTGATAGCTAATAGCTATCAGCATTAAAAGTATGTGCCTTATTTCCAATTTGAATTCATCTGGCTTCAGGCTCCAGCCTTTGGTTCTTATTATGCCCTTCTCCACTAGATTACAGAGTCCTTTCATATCTATTATTTTTGCCTGAGAAGGTATATATGCCATAAGCAAGCCTCCTCTCAATCTTCTTCCTCATAAACAGAAAGATCCAACTCTTTAAATCTCACACAAGAAAGGTTTTCTCCCATTCTCAAAATGTTTCTGTATCTCCTTTCTACCATGTCCAGTAGCTCTGCTGAATCTTTCTAAAAACTTGAACCACAGAGTTAACATAAGACTCCAGCATTGTTCTAGCTCAGTTAAAACAGAATGATCAGCTGTCCTGCTTCCTTTCTGACCATTCAACAATTGCGTTGTTGAGGTTTTGTTGTACTTGGCTTTATCATCTCATTCTGAGCTAGTGTTCAGTTGCTTGTCTTGTACAAATCCTACTTGTGTTTAAGTGATTACTTTCAGTAATTTGCTTTTGTCATTTTCATCCTTGTCTCCAGAAAGTACATTTAGAATTGGTCAGTATTAAAACCCTGTTTATAATGGCTTTGTTTACTAGGCTATCTTTCCATCCCTTCAATATTCTCTTTGTTGTCTACCACTGAGTTACTCATAAATGTTACAGGAAGTAATTTCATGCTAACTTCTAGACTGTTAATAAGAAACTTGCAGTCATTTTCTCTGGTACCTGTTTCTGTGAACTCAGAGAATAAACATCTTATGTCATCTTCGAATTGTCTGGTGTGAGAATAACAGCAGGTAAAAGGGTCTGATGAGTAATATTGTCCAGTCACCTTATATAGCTTTCTTGTATGTCAGGATTTCTAGGAATCCTTAAACAGTTATGCAGTGCCGCCAACTTCAGGATATAAACCATTAGTTTTTCATTAGTTTTTGTTGTTTAATGGCATCTTTGATTACTAATTAAGGAGTTCTCTTCGCTGTCTTTATGCAACACAAGTAAGACAGAACTTTTTTTTTTTTTTTTTTTTTTTTTTAACCTCGGAATATTTAATGCACCTTAAAACATTGGTTTCACTGAATCAGAAATAATCAAAAATCTGGAATGAGCTGGATCAGTAATGGTAAGACAAGCAGAATTTGAAGATTTAAATGTCATGCCAAAGTCAGAAAAAGAGTTCTGCTTTCTTATTTATAGTAGTCACACATGAGATGGGAACAGAAGACTGTAGTCTTCCTCTTTTTGATTGAGAATAAAAATACAACATTTTGAGGAAATGTCTTAAGCACCAAACTAAAGGAATCTAGTCAGAACCCTCTTATTAAGTTACACTGTCTTGACTAAGTACAAAGGCTACTCTGAAAGTAATGCCTCCTATGTTATGATGTTGGCCCATGATGTCAGAGACAGATGTTGGTGGCATTGCAGTAGAGTTTGAATCTTCCTGCCAACATTATATTACATTTTATTGTACAAGAAATGGCAGCACAGGGGCACTCTGGCAGAATGTTGTCACGTGGAAGTGCAGGTGAAGCAAAGGTGTGTCACTGAATTCCTCCATGCAGAAAAAAATGGCACTTGTTGACATTCATGGATGCTTGCTGAAAATTTATGGAGACCAAACAGTGGATATGAGCACAGTGAGGAGGTGGGTGGTGCATTTCATCAGTGGTGACAACAGTGGGTCACCTCTACTAGTACAGATCTTTACAAGTGTGACATGCAGTCTCTTCTATATTAATGGTTAAAATGCATAATTAATGATGGTGACTATGTTGAAAAATAGTATTTTGTAGCTGAAACTTTGCTCTATCAAATAATGTTACTGTGCTCTTTGTACGTGTTGTAGTTTCCAAGTAAGGAATTACTTTCATTGCAACCTGTGTACTTGGACACACTGGGCAATTAAGAAAAATGCAAAAGGTCATCAAAAGATGCTTGTTTTTCTATCCTGTGAAAATTTTGAAATGCTCTGTTTTGATTTACCCAACATTAAAAACATCCCTTTGATTGCCAACACCCCTCTCTACCCACCCCCCACCCCCACACACACCATGAAATCAGTTATTCACACAGTTCATATATATAAATACAAATATACATTTACTTTTTTCAAATTCAAATTGGAAACTTTTATTCTGAAGTCTACTCTTTCAATATCATAGCAAGCAGTTTTACCACCTCAACTTTCTGAAAGTTCTTCACTATATATAGGTCATATTGTCTGTGTAAAAGTCAAACATGTTGGTTTTATAGCCCTGCTTATCATGTATTTTTGACTGGTTTATCTCACTGCTAGAATTCATGTTTGGCACTTTATAAGTTCTACAGGGATATACATAGCTTAGATCTGTATCATATTTGTCAACAGAAACTCATTATTGGTAATGTCATTTTGGATGATTCATCTACTCCTCAACTAAAGACAGTACCTGTCCTACATAGGAAAATGGAGCCCACTCTGCTGGAACAGATCCTTTGCATAACAGAATGAGGTCCTACTATTCCAAGGTTTCACAACAGCAAAATCCTCACTGTCAGAAGTACTGTGCAGCCAACATTTTAGCAACAGTATTTTCTGTCTTCTGCTCTTTCCTTTCAGCGTCAGAAGGCACTGCCCTGTTTTCTGTTATTTTGTGTTATTCTAAAGAGCACCATGTGGTTGTAAATCTTTACAAAATAAGTTCATAACACTTCTTAGTCTTTCTATGGTTAACTGGTGATCTCTTTAGCAAAAAATCCTGAAGTCCACAGCTGATCCAAGGCAGTGGATCAGTGTGTGTTCCTAGACTGTGTCTGTTCTGTTAATTATAAGATCTGCAGGGTCTAATCTCTTCCCCACAGTCCCATGGCACCAGTTGGTGGGGTCTACACTCCCTAGGACTGTTTCCTCTGGAAGGCAGATTTGTCTTTGAATCATTTCCAGACAGATTCTGCCAACATCTGAATAGGGTAAGCCTCCACTGTGAGGTTTTCAGGGCCACAAAACACCATCCACGCAGAGCCAGTGAGCACACGCAATAACAACTCATTAAGACCAGCAGAAACATCCAAAAGTCTACTAATTATTTAGATACCTAGTCTCCTTTTTGACAGGTTGTTAATCTAGACAACTCAAAACTTGGACCCTAAATGCTTCTGCTAAGGCACCATCATGTCATTTGTCTAAACATTATCATTTAGCTCTCTTGTTCCAGTGGCAGGTGAAGTCATTACACAGATAAAGTTGGTAGGGTACAATCTCACGTCCTTACAGTGGGAGACCTCCAGCTGAGCCCCAGTAAGAGATATACGGTTTTGGATTCTTGCCACAACCACTGAGACACACTGACAGAGTAGGAGCAAGCGCTCACTGCCACTGTTGAATGTGGGGCCCATAAGAACTAAGGAGTCCATCACCATTGCTCTGCACTGCACCACAGAGCTTTCCTTGATGTTCTGGGAGCCACTCAGTCCAGGTGCCAGAGGTCAGAGATTATGGATGATTTCCATGCAGGGTAAAGGAAAAAAAAAAAAAAAAAAAAAAAAAAAAAGAAAAAAAGATAGAGAGAGAGAGAGAGAGAAATGAGAAGTAAAATACTTCAATAGACCTTTCATCCCGGAAGGGCTGTGCTTTCAGAGATTGACAGACTTCTGTGAATCATGCAGTACTACAGCCATAGCCAGAAAAGCAGATTAGATAATATTGACGAGCAGTGCCTACTCAAATGCCCGTTTTAGCTGAAATAAGTGCAACAGAGATCAAAGAATAATATTTAGGATACAAAATCTCACATTATTATTATGTAATGTAATAGACATAAATGCATATAGTTCTTAACTAAATAAAAAGGGTATATGCCACCTTACTTCTTATGACATTCATCACAGAAAGCTACTCAGTGTAGTCCAGTATTGTGTTAGGGAAATGAGAGGAGCACTTATTCTTTCACATTAGTTAACGTGTCAAAAGCTTTTTATCTCAAAGATATTAAATGGTAAGAACAGTGTGTTTCAACTTCTAAATTGTCATACATCAAAGATTTTGGAGGACTTCTTTTTTAAATTGACAGTTGTCATTTAATATACAGCATGATCCAAAGCATATTATTTCTGAATGTTACTAGGGAGATTTCATTGGCTTTTGTGACATTTCCAGTCTTTGTTATAATTGGCTAACAGCTTTTTTAACCTACTGTCATTTTAGAAATAGTGTACCTGGTGGTCTAGGGTACAACATCTTCTGTTTTCTTATTTCTTTGTTGTCCAAAAAATGTTACCTTAATGATAAAAAGTGACATTATTTTAAACGATAAGAAACACCAAAATTATTTTCTATCTGACCTTTACAGTTACCAGAACAAGCAGCTTCTGTTAGCAAAATAGTTCAAGCTTTTTATTACAAAGGATATTTGGCAGTGTTCCATAAGGAAAAAAAAAGTACACGTAGTTCTTGTCAGGGGAAGTCATTAAGACCTCTCTCTTTATGCCAGGCTAACATTTTAACAAAAAATAAAATTCTAGGTATTTTATGATAGAGGGGTAAGTGAGCTGTGAGAGGCAGGAATATTTCACACGATGCTTTTGTGAAACTACTAATGTAGTTTTATGTCTTTGATCGCACTGCATTGAAGCAAATACAGTGGGTTTACCAAAGAGTTCAAGGAGATTTTGGTGACCTTCATTTTCCAGCTGCACATTTATGCATTCGGAGTTTTCTTCTTCACCCCAGCATGTTGTGCTGTTAGAACAACACTCCTTCTTTATGTGGGAGAAAGAAAAGGAAAACAGATAAAGCCACTGAAAGGCTTGAAGTGACTAAGTCGCCATATATATAATTTTTTAAATAATTTTGGCTATTTCCAGGCTGAATTGGTTTTCCCAGGTAAAAGTTCACAAACCAATTGTTTGCTCCACTCCATACATCTGGTAATCAATTATACAGGTTGCCACAAAACTTTACAGAGGTAGAAGTGCTTGAGAATTCAAAGACATCCAGCACAGAGACATTCAACTATTGTTCTGTTTCTTCGGACGAAGAAAGGGTGATATATGTCTTGCTATATGCTCACATGGCAGAGATGTCACTGATATCCTTAAGAAAATTATATGAGTCAAATTACAATACAGAAAAAATTTAGAACAAAGCCCTTTTTTGTTGTTGTTTTTTTTTTTGTTGTTGTTGTTGAAGCAGTTTGTTTTTTTACTGTCTTGCTCAGCTGGTGGTACTGCCTATAGCTTACAAATGGACAGAATACATTTTAGGTTCATGAAAGAAAAAAAGAAAAAAAATACTATTTAAAACCATAAGATTCCTTTAAGAAAATAATTGGAGGCAGTAACAGTCATTAACTCTGGAATACATAATTCTTCCCACAGTTCTTCATAAAAAGTGAACTGTGTTGCATGCCACATTATTAAACAATATATGAGTCAAAAATCTTCCTCAAAGATGCACGGCCTAAAACCTGAAAAAATATACTATATGCAAATTGTCATAAAGGACTGACTTTACTGACCATTTCTTTGTGTTTGGGGGATAAATTTCTGCATGGCATAATATTTCCACTTGCATTGGTTTCCTGGCATGAAAATGTTTATTGCACTCATTAGCTAAGAGGATGTCGGCACTGGTCCAATGAACACAGATCTGCCTTCTGATTTCAGCCATTAAATTGCAATGGGATTCATAGGCTTAACATTGTGGGTGTGAGAATAATAAAATGGAACTCCATCTTTAGCCCAGTTACCATGGATGCAGTTAAAGGTCATAGTGGCAGCTGCTAACTAGTTGCCTTTTTAGCTGTATTTCCCTCCTGCTATGTATTTTTGTGTACCTTAGTGTCTGCAGGTCTGCCTTAGAGCAATTCCACTTCCTTAACTTAGCTTATGGGTGCCTTCTTCAACATGATGGGTGCATTCCCATAAATATGATTGCTACAGGCATCCTTTTATTCAATTATTCATTTTTTAATGAGAAATGAATGTAAAGACCTTAAAAAAAATAGCAACACAGCCTGGTCAGCATCCCGAATTATTTTCATTTTGTGCACTTTGCTTCACATTCCTAACTGAGGGGAAAAAGGAAATGTACATAGTGAATTCCCATCTCCATTTAAACTCATAATGGGTTCAGGCACCGATGCATTCACAGTGTGGAACATCAACCACTACCTCTCCATTCGGCCCCAAGTCCTAGGAGTTAATTCCCTGTACTGCCTGAAGTGTCAAAGTAATTACCAGTGATCAGCCCTATTTCTCAGCGCTCTGTCCTGCTTTGAGAGGCACCCTGTTTATTGATGCACCGCCACATCATCACAGTGCTTTCATTCAGACAAGCTGCTTAATCGAAAGGGTTGGGACAATGCCGGATTTTCAAAGAGAAGAAGTGGAAAAAAATTAAAAGTAGCCAAGTAAAATAAAGTGAATAGTAAAGAAACCTGAAAGCTCCACAAAATATTTCCTTATGTCAACACTTCATTTCAATAGATTTTTAAACTCCTGTTCATTTCCAAAAGAAGGTACTGTGAGTCTTTTCTGTGGTGACTCAACAGCGTGATCACATCCTTTTTGAAGATTTTTAAGAGCACAGGGCTGGAAGGCCTCCTTGAGGAAAGTTTATTGGTTTTTGTTCCATTTATATACAGATTATGACTGTGTCAACCTCTATGAACCACTACACAAAGGAACTTTTTTTAAAAAAAGTTTTTTCCTCTCTGTTTTAAAGATACATTTATATAACGTGTCATTTCACGAAAATAAATTAAGTACTATCTGAGCCAAATGTTTCAGTTCCACACAAGGGTGGCTTCTGGTTGTGTTTGGCAGGGTGCCACTTTATCCATTTTATTTCAAATACATTGTGAAACTTTTAATACAGTATATAAGTACAAATGCTATAATGCCGACACTGCTACTAATTCATGCTTGTCCTCTCCTTTCATTTCTGTGAATTTTAGAGAGTGGCTGAAAGTTGTACTGAATTCATTTCAACCTGAATTCTATCAGGTTTTGTGAGGTTGTGAAGAGAAAGAAGAGAGATTTATCTGGACCAGCATTTTATCTTTGTACTCAATGTTTGCCTCGATTGAGTTGCTCTTGGACAGTGTTCTCATAAGTCTGTGGCTACCCAGCTGCCTGTAGTGAAACTTTCAGTTTAATATCTTTTGCCTGGAAAAGCAATTGCTGCATGAAAGAGGAAACAAACACATAATGACGAACATAAGTGCAAACAAATCAGTTATTTAACTGTTTGCTGAGATTTTTTAATGACATCGCTCCTTTTGTGGCTTTGCTTCATTAAAAAATAATAGTAAGTTTCATGAGTTGCTCAACAGTGTTGTTGAAAGTATCTGAAGAACACTGCTATGCCATCAGTGTCTTCAGTTTTACTGTTTCCTCCACCATACTTTTAATCAGAGAATTTCTTCTCGTGCCTTGTTTACTGTTGATATTTTCTGGCTGATTGGATAGGAATGACATTTTGACAATTTACTGTAGCAGTAAGCACTGTACAAACAAAAGGTGCTGATGAAAACTCGGAACCCATTATTATGTAAATTATGGCTGACTAACACAGATTCCATCTCCCAGTCACCATCATTGAGACCAGTTTTACTCAATGATAATAATTTTCATGATTGCAGTCTTCAGAGAGATCAGAAATATGCTTTAGCTGTTGCATTTATCTACTGCAGGTACTTGACCCTTAATTAAATTCTGAAACTTTTTTATATAATAAAGTAAAATACAGCTGACACTTCTATTCAAACAAAGAGCATCAAACATAGATCTACCAAATCAGATAAAGGTGTTTCAGACTTACCCTGTTGTAATGCTAGTAAAAACAAAGACTTCAACATCTTTTGAGAGAGAGCTTAAAGTTTAAAAAGGAATAAATAAATAAATAAATAAAAGCATACAGATGAGCAATTTAAATGTTGCACCTCAGTGCTGTGTTTGCCAAATCCTGGACTTGCTCTGTTAAATAGTCTTGAACTTTATATTAAAATATGCAGGATTGGGGGGGGGAAAAATCACAAATGAGCTTTGAGTATAAGTAGGTGGTGTTGTCTGCTCACATATCTTATTGCCGTCATAAGTGCAGAAAGGAAAATAAAATAATAGGTTAGTTAATGTTCCCCACTAACTTTCAAAATACAGTACTCTCCAAAATCTTGAAAATTGCGCTCTGTAAAAGCAATCCTCATGGAAACAGACTAGAAGCAACTCAAGGGGCAGCACCACTGAGCTTGTGTTCTACTGCTAACATATACACAAATGATGAAATGTTCTGTAAATGCAACAGCTAATTGGTTTAGTGTAATATATCTTCAAGAATATGTTCCAAAAACAGGACCAGGGAGAAGGGGTACACTGTAGGGAAAAAGGGAGAGAGGCATTTCATTTAATATTTTCATCTTTTTAAGACAGCTCTGTACCCTTTTAGTGGATGTTTAACTTCCCATTCTCTCATTAATTTCCCTTCATCCCCCCTCCACCTCCCATCAGCTTCCCTCTCTCCTCCTCAGTTTTCCATCCAGTTTCTCAAAAAAGAAAATGGCTATTCCAGGTAAGCTGTTAAAAAGTGGTGGAGTGCTATAAAAATGGAGAATCAGTGTTTCTTTAGACACGTAAGGCTTTGCTAAACTGTCAGTTCATAGAGCCAATGAGCTAAGAAAAGTAATTACTTAAGTGGATTTCATGAAGAGTAGAAAGATGATTGTGCCACATTAAATAACAATTGTATCCTTAATGATGTGTTGGACTATAATACAAACATCCTTCTACCATTATATGCACTACAATATACCTTTCTAATTACTCTGGTGGCTTCCTGTTCCTTTATTAAGACGCTATGCTTTCAGAGACTATGCAAGCATTATGTGAGCTTTTTTTATAAAAAAGCTACAGGGAGTGCAGCTGCATGGTCATTGATAAATTGGTTATAAATTACTGACAAACTGTCTATGAATATAATTATTATTTTATTCTTTTTTCTTTCCTTCATGATATTTTATTTTTTTAGGAAAGATCTAATGAAATTAAATAAAATTACTTCTCCGGGTTTCTTTGATATTTCTAGATACGTATTATAACTACGGATAATTAATATGACAGATTGATAACAACATGGCAGACTTAAGAGACAAATGAAGAATGGGGTAGATAATTTAGTATTGTTAGTTTCAGTGATTTCTTGCTTATGGTCTGTGAACCCTTTGAGACCCTTGGGCTTCCTGTCAGTGGTCCCTGAAAAAGCTGTTTTATTATCTGAGAGCTTAAATATGCTGCATGGGTATTCCTGTCCACTAAAAATATTTTCAGATTGTCTGCCAGCTCAGAAAGATTGAAAATCACTTCTCTATTTCTGTGCTCATATTCTGCCCCTTGGAGATTTAAATCCTTTCAATCATTAGTTTCAGTTTCCTTATGTTCTATCAGCATAGGGAGTTTACACTTTAACCCAGTCAAAGTTTGCAGACATTAATAATCCCATTGGAAATAAATAAATAAATAAATAAATAAATAAATCTTCAAAGTATATAGAAGGATTGAGGAACAGGAAAAAGTCATAAAATTGGACAGTTCTGGATTCTCTGTCAGAGTTTCATTTTGCTTTTACAGTGGAAAATTTAATGCAGAAAGAAATTCAAATAAGTGAACACAATAAAATGTGAGAAGTATTTTTTTTCTTCTCTGTTTTGTCTTAATGTAGATGCACTCCTATCTCTTGTTCATCTGCTACCTATTAATACTACATAGTGATAATTCTGTGAACAGTCCACTCTACTTCTATGCACACTGTACGGCAGTCTCAAATGAGGTAGTCAAAGCCACGTCTTAGGAATTTTATCAGTAAAACTGATAGGACATTGTCCAAGTTACTTTTCACTGCTGGGTGACCTGAAGTTAGATTAGGCAAAAGAGAACAATATTCTTTTGAAAACCAGCTTTGATCCTTTCATAGTATGCCATTAATATGAAAAATATGTGTGACCAAATACTTTGGTGGTTCTCAATGATATTATATAAACTTTGCAAAAAACTAAGACATTATATAGCTAGTTTCATATTTGACTGATCACACACTGTCAAGTTAAGAAGAAACACTAACCATAACTTGAAATAAAATCCACTTATGCAACTCATATGTAATTAAAATAATTAATTTCCTACAACCAACTTGGTAGCTATGTATTTTCTCTTTAGTTCGTAATTCTTGCTGGTACATTACGAGCTCTGTGCTTAGATTGCGTGCTAGGCAGAATTATGGGAATCTTTAAAAATCCACTGCTGTGCAACTCTGTTGGCTAAACTGAGGATTATTCAGTGGTCTCTGGAAAGCAAGCAGAGTAACTCCTGTGATACTTCATTTGAACAATATATATTTAGCCATATATTTCACATTCAGTCACAAGAAGCCTGAGCCAAAAAAATTGTTGCCGAGTAAAACTACAACTAATTTTTGAACTAGGATGAGCAAGCAGAAACTGGGAATAACTTTTCATTCTTACCTGAACTCCATTTCTTCTGCAGAGTTTCCTTTTCTCGATATTTACCAGAATTAGGTACTTAAATACATTTACCATGAGGTGACCAATGCTGTCAGTCCATCTTCTAGTAGAGGACATCCATAGATCTTTTGCTTTGTTCTGAAACATCAGAAGTTACCTACCATGGAGACTAAATAAAAGCAAGCAAACAAACAAACAAAAAAATCCTTTCTTCAAAATTAAATTAAAATAGTAAAAATGCATAGCATGTGACATTTTCATCTGCATTCTAAGGGAATAAACATTGCTTGGAAAGGAATAAAAATGAGAAACAGCAAAGAAGGTTACATATAACATCTTAGGACTTAGAACTGTCACATCACACATCCTCCTGTGTGCTGTAGAGAATGGTAAGTCAGTCTATCTTAAAGTCTGGGAAAAACTACTTTCTCCCAAACTAATAGCTCATATACATGAACTATAATTTACATCTGGAACACTGAGAACTTCATTCAGTAAGAAATGTCAACTACATTTAGGCACCTAAGTGAACATTTTCAGTCATGGAAACCTTAGGTCAGAAACTGCATTTCTTTTCAGTGCCCAGACTCTGCTGGGACATTGATTTTGAACAAGGAGTCTAATATTCCTTCTTACCTGAAGGTCTTGTGCTTAGTAATGCTTCTGCCTAAGGAAAAAACAAACAAACAAACAAACAAACAAAAAACTGAATTTCCCAACTTTCTGCCATGTTAGGAAACAATCTTTGGTTTCCAGGTGCATTTCTTGTCCAGATCACTAGCTGGAGGGAAACTGAGACACATAGACATAAAATGACTTGCCTAAGATTGTAGGCAAGGTGCTGTGGAGGGAGGAAGAAAGCCTACATATGAAATCTGTATCTGAAACACAAGTCCATTCTTCTCCTGTTGAAAGAGGGTATACTGTAAGCATCTGTGATTCTGATTAACTGCTAAGGTTTATGGCCAGGATGGAATATGTTTTTGCAAGACTGACCCTGCAGTACCCTTGGTGCACATACTATGGTATGTAGATGTTTCTCCAGACAGATTGCATAGAAGCATCCATCTGAAGAGTGTAGACATGGTATCTCTTTGCTTACAAACAAGCCAGTGGATTTTGTGTTTCTGTGCTTAGGGGCACACAGCATCAGGCTGTGTAAGCTATTCACAGGGGAATTGGTGCCGAGATGCAATAGTGCCTGTTCCAGAAGTGTGTGAGCTCTGGAAGCTAACAGAAGTACAAAACTGGATTTGTATTGAGACATTTCACCTCCATTTTTACTAGAGTATCAGGAAGCAGATTGTCCTGATGCTGTGAAGGGTGCTGCCTGTTGCATGCCGTTGCCTGTTCCTCAGTGCTAGTCCTGAAGGTGCTGCAGAGGTTTCACATTCCACCTTGGAGTGAGCTGGACTTATGAACTGGAACTGAGATCAGAACTGGCAGCCAGGTCCATGCCAAATTGAAGTTTTATTTATTTGGCCATTTCATTGCAAGGTAGACACTGTGTCTGTGGTTTACATCTTTAAAATCAAATAAACTATTTATATATGTTGAAGAACTGTAGGACACATAGGCCTTATTCACTAATATTTTTATGGTTTCTTTACACTTGACAAGTAAAGAATTTGTGAAAGTGTTTTTTGTACCCAAATCCCACTGATTTCTTGTTGGTTTGTGTGTGTGTGTGTTTTAATTAAGAAAAGGTATGATCTAGATTAGTAACATGGCAGCATGGACACTTCTGAAAGAATTTTTTAATCCCTTTTTTATTATTATTTTTTTAAATCAGAATGAAAAGTTAAGAAAACACCATCAACTTTTATCTATTTACCATTTTTGTGTTATTGCATGAGGATACGTTGTATGAATTTCAGGTCAGAGTGGAAATATAAATTGGATACTGCTTTTTTTTTCCCCCCTTCTATCCCAATAATATTGATTTGTTTACAACACCACGGAAAGCCTTATGCAAATTTTCTTGCTACACCGTACCCATTATACCTTAAAGAGAAAATAGGCTAATAAAAATTCTCAAAACATCTATTACTTGTAGAAAAGGAAACTGAAAGGTCTACAGTCTCTCAAAGTGTCATTGTTATTAGCTCAAGCTTCAGCTTCCTCTAGCCTAAGCTAGAGGAAGAAATCAGAAGCCTTCTTTCATGGTGACAAATTCCTGTGAGCTTCAGATGAAGCCAGCAAAGACACAAAAAGACTATTGTCTGGGCTTATATTTTGGTCCTGCAGACAAGGGGGCTCCAGGATGCTTTTGCTTCTCCTGCTGAAAGTCTGTCAGGTTGCTTCTTCGCACACCTTCATGGCTACACCACCTGCTGAACACATTGCAGGATATTTCTCATAGGCAATAGTAGTTTCAGTCTGTGTTACTGTCATCCTAAAGCACAATCTTTCCATGCACTTTGCACTATGAGGGCAGGAAACCAGTATCTTTCGTAGTAATGACTTCCAGTTTACAGCCTTCATTTGTTATATTTCCTCAATAGCTGTTGTGTTGAGATTAACTGCATAAATGGTCTGCAGCTGGCTGTTATGAATTAAGGGAGTTTAATCAAAGTATTTCTAATGTACAGCATAATGATAATACATGGGGGAAGTACTATTTAAGAGATAATGATGGCTTCAGAAGATCACTGTTGTAATGTTTAGTGCATATGCCTTCAGCATTGAATTTGTTGTTGTTCTGAATATGCTTAATGGATCAGTGAAAAGCTGCCTAATGTGGGATTGTTTGATGGGGCTGACAGAGCTGGAATTAGCCCATTGCTGTTTACTGCATACAGCCATTAAGATTAATTGCTGCCAGATAATTTTGACTGTTTTTATCTTCGGGAAAAAGTGTCACTAATGGGTTTATAAATTGGTTCACTATTACTAATAGTAAGGCCAGTGTAACAGGAGAGGATGTCAGCAGCTAATTCTAAAGATAAAGGTAAAAAGTATGAAGTACTATATGACTTGCTAGTTTTAAGGGATAATGTTATCTAATAACAGACAGACTGATATATGATGCTCATTAATGCTATTTCCCGGGCTTTGGGTTGAACCTAATAGATGCTAATAAAGTCTTATTTGATGTACCATTAAAAAGCTCAATCTGTTTTCTGCATTAATGCGCAATGTTGTTTATCACATTTTCAGTGACTAAAACCCAAACCTTCAATCTGTTACATAACTGAACTGTATCAGGCTAGTTATACCTATTTTTGCCTTTGTTTAGAGACATGGAAAAATTTATAGGACAACCACTATCCTGTATGTACTGTACGCAATTTGCATCACTCAGCATCCTGTCAACAAGGATAATATTTCAGATTTTTTGTAAGGTATCTTCTTTTGCATATTTCATCACTGGTAAATTCTGCAATTCTGCAAAGAACTCCATCTAAGAAAGAAATTAATTGGTTTGCAAGTATTAAAAAAATCATGGTGCAATATGGGCAAAAGATTGTCCAAGGAGGACAAGCGCACATTAGAGGTTAATAGTCTGGTACACCACATATACATGCATGTGTAGCGACTCTAATTTGCTGTGTATTAAAATGAAAGTCCTTTGTGCACTGAGTCTCAAATATATCCCTTGTATCTAAGGGCATTGACAAGGGAGTGGGAAGAACATGCACTAAGTAGATAGAAACACAAACAAGGAATGCTTAATGAAGAGGGAAAACCAATAACTCATAAGTAGTGAAGTTGTTCTTTTCTCAAGTAGAGGTAGTGTAAATTATGAAGTTATTCCCTTCTTGAGTCAAAAGAGCATTTGTATTTTTTACCAATTCTCATACTATGCTGAGAATATCTTCAATGTTTTTGAAGGGCTGTGGATAGTAAAACAGCACTCATCTAAAAATAAGGTGATCTCCAGCAACACCGGGAAAAGCTTTATGCACTATTTTTCCCTTTCAAAATGCTAGCACATGAGGATATTTGAGCAGCAAAAAGGAAAAAAAAGTCTTGGATGCTAGGATCTGTTCTACTGTATTTGCTCTTTCCACTGTAGTATTCCAGGTGGCATTTTATTTCTTTGCTATTAAGGTCATGAAGACTTATCGTGGTTTAGACCCTTTTCCCATGCAGCATTCTCACCTTTTGCTATGTTTATATCATCTGCCTATCTAATAGATGTAGGTGAGTGCTTGCAGTCTGAGCATTCTTCCCTCTATTTATGTCTGAGCATTGCAGAGTGCTGCCTGGACATATCTATTCAGTCTTGGAGGTATTTTATATTTGGATTCTGATTTCCTTCTCTCAGATATGCTCCACCACTGGCTACAGTATCCATATCCAATCAATCATTTTCCAATTAAACCTTTGTCTGTACACAGATCTAGCACTGTTTTGACTTAAATCGATTTAGAATCAGTTTCATTAATTCAGTACAAACTCTATGTAGATACATTAATGTTGGCTTACAAGCAGCTTATTTTGGTTTACTTTTAACTCAATATAAGTTAAACCATGCTCTGTCAGAGCTGACACAACCGATATCACTGTTTTAGCAACATTGATTTTAAATCCTGTTCTAGTTAAAACAATGCAATTTGCACATAGTCCCAAATTTTGCTCCCAAAAAGTGTTGCCAGTGTTTCCAAGCACAGTCCTTTATAAATGCCCATTAGCCTCTCCTTTCTATTGTTAATGATTCTAAATAATGTCTTGAGGCAAGTCTTGATTAGGTTGTTAACCAAGCACTCTGTGGCAGGCAATTTAGGATGATAGTTAACGCAAAAATTATTCCAGAATAAGGTATGGTGTTGTTTAAATGCAGAGAGGCTGTACTGGAGCACTGCAGTGTAGAGACATTTGGACAGAACAGGATATCCCTCCCCTGCTCCAGAAGGGAATTGATCCACTGTTAGATCTACCAGCCCAGATGCCTTGGGCACCTTACAGCATCTAGAATGGTGAAAGACAGTTCACTTATTTGAATGATACCTCCCTCTCATTCTGAGTTAAGAATGCTGGTGGGTTTTATGGAGTTTTAAGTAGTTTGCATAGAAAGTAAATGCTCAGACAGAGAGAAAAGGCAATAAGAAAGAGGGAGAGAAGATCTAAAGATGTTTTAGACAGTCCTCTCACAGTGGTATCTTATTTTGCTAAGATGGTCCTCTACCTTGCAGATGCACCTGTTTTGGGTCACACACACACACCATGGCATGCTTCCTAATCTGCTGCTTTATACAAAGCTGCTCTGATTATGGATTTGCAGAAACAGCACGTTCATCCTGAACAATCTTTTCAAAGCCAAGCACAGATTTTGGACTGCTTACTGTAAAAGCAGCAGTCACTAAACTTACTTGACTGATTGTTTCTAACCCAATATCTGCAAAACTATGTTTCGCAGAACACAGGACCTGATCTTCCTTACAGTAAAGCCAATCTAATACAGACAGGGCTTTACTAAGTTTACATAGTATCACTAGTGCCAAGGAATACAAGGAATACAAAGAATTTGTATTTATTCTGCAGTACAGCGTAAATGCAACTTGGTCGTTTTTTTCCTGAAAAACTTGATTTTACTTTTTTTTTTTTCCTGTAAAGGAGGACTATCAAAATTTATGTTCATTCTCAAAATGACCACCTGAACTTCCTAAACTTTTGAGAGCACAGCTGCTTGTGGCAGTGTGTGAATGGCAGCTGTCTCACTGGAGGAGAGCTTCCACCTTGTAGTCCTGGAGGAATGCTCAGACTCGGCACAGTCCCAGCCAGCCCCCCTGAAGATCGTAGATGAAGGTATTGGCCTTTACTCAATTCACTATTTTTACTACCAGGTTTGTTCTAAAATGTATGGACTGAGGACAATTGTCTCTTTACAAACTTCCACTTTCTCTTCACATTCAGTAGTTCACTTAGTTGCTTGGAGCAAAACCAGTATTTTCTTGAGCAAGAAGCAGTATTATTGCAGGTCACAGCCATATCCACATAGATCTTGGGACACTGTTTCCATGGTCCTTTGCACAGTCCCATGTCAGTGACTCTTGAATAATTAATATTGCTGAGAATAGGACTCAACTTCAGATCTGCATTGTAGTACCTATCAGGACCTGCAGGACACTACGAGATGCCTTACACAAGGGAGTAGACTTTTCCTGTAGCCAGTTTAAAGCAGAAACTTCACTAAGGTGCTTTACAGCACTGCCTTTCACTTTCCATTGACTGGATAGGAAGCCCTATGAGACAAAGTTCCTACCTTAGACGCTTCATTTAAGTATCCAAATTTAGACACTGCAAAGATCCTTATAATTTATTTAATTAATTATTTCCAGAAAGATTTTTGGTTTGATTGTTTTCTTTCAGGATGAAATTCATCCCTCTGCAAAAGCCATGTTCAGGACAGAAAATTCTACTATTTCTTTTTAAACTCTCATTTGAAGACTTTATTTCAAAGCAAACCCCATATTAAGCCTCACGAAGTTCTGTTCAGGTTTAGTCATCCAGCGAGATCTCTGTCTTGGAAAGGATGCGTGCCTAGAGGGATGCATAGAGTTTAGTCTGACCCATTAAGCAGGTACAAATTTGACCACACAGTCTTGGTCTCACTTCAGCCTAGACGGTTGAGGAATTTGTCAGGCCCCTGGAAGTTATTAAGTGTTACATTAATTGCTTCTTTTCACTTGCCACCTTCTTGAGCTTTTACAGTTCGTATTTTTGAACTTTTCTCAGCAGTCCAGACCATTAGGAATGTCTTTTTTTATTTTTTTTCACCCATAGTAAAAGCAGTGGTTATCAGGTAATAACGGGATTTTTGAAGCTGAGGCATTAAAAATACCGAGAGTGGCAAAATGATTAAATCACAAGTCTTGCCAACATCCTAAGATGTCTTTCTGTCCTTTCAAGACTGGTTTATGTATATCTGTTTGAAGCAAATTCTCAAACGAAATTGCTTTTTTTTACGTATACACAGACTTACATGGTTGAAGCCAGGCCATGGATAAATGTTGTAAAAGCGTGGGCTGATAGGTCCTGCAGCCATTCTATCTGTCAATGTCAAAAATCCTTTGTCTGATTCATAAAACGTTATTTTATCACTACACAAAGATATGTGGGGTGCTTTCCAAAACTGAAGTATGACTGTAGAAACGGCAAAACTTTCTCTCCCTAAATTCACACTTGAAAATGATGTGCTGAAATTTTCAAATTGACCTAATAAAGAATACTGTGAACAAATGGAGAGGTTTAACACAACAAATGAAATAAGTTGGATTTAAAAAATAATAAATAATAAAAATCAAGGCATGGCAATATTATCCTGAAATTAAACTCTTTAATATGGAAGATTGTCTCAGCTTCAGACAGTTTCAGGCCAATTCTTCCCAGACTGCAGCTATTACCTCAAAAAATTACATAACTTGCCTTTTTTCTGAAAATCGCTGGAGCCTGACTGGTGCTCCATTATTAACATCAGAGCTGTCAGCATCTCAGGGAGGCAAGAGAAGAAAGCAAAGCATTCCCACCAGCAGCAACAAAACCATACTTGCACTTAGAGAAATCTTCCTTCAATCCTCTTTACTACAAGCAGAGAACTACTTAAAGTACAGTATGCGGAAGGTGGGATTCATTTCACTTTTGCTATCTAGGAGTTAGAAGCCTCTGTTAGATGTCTATAAGTAAAAGTCAGCTTGACTCCCTCTCTAGACAATGAGGAGAGAGAGGCACCTCCAGAGGGTGATTCATCCCACCTGAAGACAGGTATCGAAGAGAGATAGAAGGAATCACCCTTTGGAGATGCCTATCTCTTTCCAGTGACTACAAAGGGAGTCTGTGGTGTGCAGCTTAAAATTGACAGCTGAAGTTATGTGAGATGAAATCTAATCCTAAGCATAAATAACACAGGTGGAGCTTTACCTGCCTGTACTGAACAGAAAGTTATTAGTGATGTTACTGGAAGCATTCTGCATTAAAAATTCACATAGTGTTTGGTGCTTATTAGCGAGCATGAACTAATGCAATACAGTGTGTATAACTACACTTCTATGTCATCAATGTCTGAGACTTAGTGAAAGGTAGGAATGGCAAACTTATGAAGAGATCATGATTCCTAAGGGAACTTGGGGCCCTGACCAGCTTTGAGTGTTCTTGTTCCTCAGTGCTACTTGTTTGTGAACACAGTATTGACAACCCTGGACATCTTTTACCGTCTAAGCACCTTTTAACTTGTTCTAGATGATATCCTAACAGCATGGAATGTTCGCTGACTTTTCATGCTGCCAGATATGTACAGGATGTGGAACCACATTATAAAAAAAACTCTTAAAAACTTATTTCTATTTTTTTTTCTTATTTATAACATATTTCTTTCATATGATGTGTACGATGTCTTCAGTTGACAAAAAGTATTATTCCTTTTATTTGTGTAAGCGGTAATCTGAGTGGCATGAATGGATTTGCTTACACATTGACTCAGACTAGTTCCATCAAGTGTTAGTGGGGACTTGTGAAGTAGCAGCTCTTGACCCTGTCTCTCCTCTAGGTTCTATCCAATGTCCCAGTGACACCAAAGCTTCTTTATTTCAGTTCAAAGACTCTAACATTAAACGGGTTTGTGCTGGAACTAATGAGGCTGGTGGATGCTATTCCATGACATGCTGCAGGATCTATCATGATAGGGTTGAATGAGGGTGCAAAGCCTTCTGAAAATGTGGCATAACAGGAGATTAGGATTCCAGGTCTAAGCTGCTCTCTGACCTTTTTTTGTAGTAGTGTGGAGATATTCAAATGGACTTTATCTGGTCATGGCTTTGGCTATGTTAATGGAGAAAACCAAAGTTTAACTTTTGCTTTTCCAGCCCCTACTAGACAGGACATCAAAAGTAGAAGCATTCAAAATACCTCTGCAGCCTTATTATTTATTTTTATTAATATCTTCTTGAAGACAAAATTAGATAGACATAACATTATGATTGGATTCAAAATTTTAAAGGCTCTTTCAAATTAACCTCGTCATCACCCAGACTCTACTGAACTTTGCCACGGGCATCCATATAGCTAAGGTTTCACATCAAGAATTTTCCTCTGATTTAAATCAAACTGAGTAGAGAACAGAGGCCTTTTTATTTAGTTTCAAGAGACTTCTTTGGAAGATCTAAATTCAAGTGTATCTGAGTATTTCATCACTACTTAGATGTCCTGTCAGCTCTGTCTTTTAAATCTAGGTATTTTTAGTATTCTTAGTGTAACACATGCATGAGAAAATACTGTAGCTGTGAAAGTCCAGATTGTGCAATCTACTAACCTAGAAGGTACTGTCACTTTTATGTGCCCTACATTTTATTCATCCATAACTCAAATAAATGCAGATTTTTTTATTTTTTTTTTTTTAGAAACTTATCTTTAGCCCAGTCCTCAGTGTTTGGAATTCAAGAATCAGGTCATCTGGATAAAAGCTACAGTATTTGCTTGTATGCTATGCATCCTCTGTAAGCAGCACTACACAAGTAAACTGCATCTTACACCTTCCTATAGGAAAATTTTCAACATATTTCAACTGGATGGATTTCATTTCATTGTTCATAAAGATATCAATTTGTTTTTCATGGTATTCTCCACCTTAGGCAAATAAAACTAAAATCAGAAATTCATATTTAAATCATCCATCTAGAATGATTTACAAAGTGCCACTTACTCAGAGAATATTTCAGTCTAAGTTATCTAATGGTTTTCTAAAATTAGATGCTACTTTCAAAAATCAAAATTGTTGGAGTTATTAACATAGCACCTCTTTAGAGAGATTATAACATACACAAACATCTGGGAAAAATTCTGGAAGAACAAGTTGTGTCAGATTTGAATGTGTTTAAAGCAACACATTAAAAGTACTGGCAAGGTTACATTTGTAGGAAGAAGCAAATTGGTTGAAACCCTGACCCCACTGAAATTAATGAGATTTCACCCTTTGTCTTTACTATTCAGATATGTCCCCGGTGACCATGACCACGAGAAAGATTCTTGCACAAGGACATTTGAAATCATAGGCTCTGTCTCTTGAAACAGTAGGTACATTTGGCATTTCTGTGCTTCAGTATTTCTTGCAGTCAGTGCACAATATGTGTCCCAGCTTGAAGGCTTCTAATAGTTGATAGAAGATAAAAATAAATGTTGCTATTTACAGATCCAAAAATTCTTCAGAGCAGCAGTGAAAATGTTTTGACTGCTTCATAAAACAAGTGTGAAAAATGGGCAGTGAATAATTTTGAAAGGGTCAATATTAAATGTGTATTACTGCCGATAAATCCCAGCTAGAAATTAGAACAAACTTGAGTAAAAACTAAAGGATCAGATCTTCATTCTGCAGACTCAGTCTAGTCTAGTTTCCTGTTTTGGAATGTTGTGCCTTCAATGCTCCTGCCTTTTATAAGGGCATATTCCTGTATCTCCTAGGATTTAGTGATTTTTATGGGGCCACTACTTTCTTTCAATCACTTGATTTTATGGGGTCAAAAGTCCACTAATACATTACAGGATGCCTCTGACCCTTGAAAGCACATTGCATGAGATGCGAAGACAGCAACTAGCTTTTGCCCAAAAGCAAGAGCCAGGTTGCCAGAGAACTTAAAACTACCACAAAAAAGTAGAGATGGGCAAGATTTAGGGAAATCTGGGGAAAGAGGAGAAAGCTAAGAAAGGAAGAACTGAAGGAGATGATTGGAAGGACACTATGTGAAGCACTCAGGTCTCACACTATGAGGCACTAACTACACTGAGAAAAACCAATCAGGACATAAAAGTTGAAGCTAGTAAAATAAAAATTGTGAAAGAAAATAAAGAGGGTTGGACCTGGGAAGACAGAAATGGAGAAGGTGTTAAAAAGGATTTAGTAAAGTGTTGGCTTGTGGACTGCCCTGTCTTTTCCAAAAGCAGCAGCAGCTGCAAGACCAGCTAGTCAGGCCCCACAGCCCCCATCAGCGTGTCTTCTATCTGCCTATCTGCTACTGCAAAGGTTTTCAGCTGCTGTGGCAAAAGCAAAACTCAGTTTTGTTTCCAGTCCTGCAGAGTCCTGACATTGCTGGCTGTCAGAAATACTCATCATTACTGAATCTCTAACAGAATGAAGAATGATGTGGGGCAGCTACCAGCAAAAGACTCGATCTTTCACATTAAAAGGAAATAAGAAAAAGCCAATTTTTCTACTGATTAGGAAATGTTCACTGCCTATGGCCTGCAGGTTGGTGGTCCTGGCTTCACCTCATGCCCAACTTAAATCATTCGAATAGGATACTGTCTTCAAGGGCACAACTTCTGTCTATAAAGTTAGTCATATTATGAAGTAATCTGCCAAGGACCTTCACTGATTGAAATGCTAATGTGTAAAACCCTTTGCTAGATACAGTACAACTGGGACAAGGCAGTGTGATTTGTTAATAGACAACCTATCACTCTTTTCTTCAAGGATTACTTAAGTGCCTCAGTAAAATCTGAGAGAAACAAAAAAAAATTTTAAATGGACCGATCAAATGCATTTACATTTTCTGAAAGTTTTTTTTTTTGCGGAAATACTCCAAAGCTGCATACCTCTAATATTGTTTTGTATGCCAATGTTACAAAAAAAAAGCTGTGTGAACACTGAGCTGACCATGGTTAAGGATGGCACAAAGATAGCACAACATTAAAGAAGCTTACAAATATCTCCAGAAGAGAAGAAAGTGAGGTGAAAGGACAGCGCAATAGCAGGTGAAATTCAATGAATGCAGGTTAAAGTATGGGGAAAGAGGAATAATTTGAACTACTGAGAGCTCTGAGTTTAAAGAGTGATGAATTTAAAGAGAAGCAAGTATAAGTTAATGAAAAGTACCTTGTGAAAGTGAAACATGGTATTTGCTGCTATGTTGTTTGCTGAAAGAAGTCTGGCATCCCAGAAGGCATCAAGGAAGAAAATAAAGCAATGATACAGAAATTTCTATACTATTTGTATATGATAGTGGCATAGAATTAGTGGGCAAACCATCTTTTCAAGAGATATTCTCTCAAAAAGAGAAAAATGAGTAGCAGGAAAATATAGTTTTGAAAATATTTGTGAAAATCATTAAAATACATGAGATAAGGAAAAATGAGTTTTTCAAAAAAAGGTTATATAGCTACATATGTATATATATATAGTGCTATATATATATCATCCTTTAAATTCCTAAATATCCTAATAGATCTGAGCCCCAAAATCATGAAAGTTATGTACTTAAGTTTTAAGCATTGATGCACATACATATCCACATAGAAGTATGAATCTGAATATCAGTCCAAAGACCGTGGAGTACATTGTCCTGTAGAGTGCAATTAAATAAATCCTGAACAAGAATATTTCTTTTCATTTTTATTTTCCTTTTCTTAGTAACTAGTAACTTAGTTTAGACTGTTAATGCCTTCCCTTTAATTCTAATATGCAGTAAATTTTTTCTTAATTCTGCTCCAGAGTCTTTCTTCTTTTAAAGCCTAATTATTATCCTTATTATCTGTCCATGCCACCTCCCTTCTCCTCATTCACTGTGCTCAGTTTCTTACCCTGTCATACTTTACTGGCAAATTCTTATCTTCACCAGTCTTTGAAATCACTTACTCCTCACCAAGTACTTATCACTTTATCACCTCTTTGACTGTTTTTCAGTCAGGCTGCATCAATATTGATAAAATAAATGATCTTGAGGCCATTCTCTGCACTGAGAAAATCTAGCACAGAGTGATATTCATTTACACTCCCTTATCTTCAGAGATAGGATGGCCAGAGTCAAACCCCCAGAAGTGACCTCTGCTAATTCCCAAATTCTGCCCATGGAACTGTTTGAAAACTACTGAATGACTCAGGGAAGAGCAAAACATATCAGAATCCTTCAGACTTTCTGAAATGGACAGCCTGGTTCTGGTACAATCTCTAACACTGTTAAATTTACTACCACAGTCATATTCATCTGCAGCAGAAACAATATCTTGGGCATTAATGTACATAACAGCTGATTCTTCTGGTTTGCAAGAACTATAATTCTGAACTAGAATCAGGTCTGTTTTTCCCCGTTTAAACTGACTTCTAGTTTCAAAGTTTAGTTGTTATCTTCGCAGATGCTGATAACTCTAAAGCTGTCTGAAGATGATCCAGCTTCTCTGCTGAGCAGGCAGTACACTATTTTTTGCCATAAAGGAAACAACTTTGAAAGGCAGCTTGTTGACTGTAAAGGATGGATGTAGAGGACTTGCATTCAGAGCCAATGCTTTTCCTGCCATCTTCCCCAAAGAGACATTAAACCTGGAAACCAGCAGTTTCATAGGCAAATTTTAGGCTTAGGCATAATCAAATAGTCTCAGCAGAGCAAAATTACTGCACATCAGCTAGGCCGTGGCAACTGTCCACCACAAACACGAGATAACAGGACATACATTAGTCCACAGTGAAAAGGGGCTAACCTATGCCAAATTACTCTGAATATGCTACGGGCTAAGAGCATTTGCACAGGCTATTATTGAGACTGAGCTGATGCATGGCAACAGTTAACCAGAGTAATTTGATCATGCGTCTGGTCTCAAAGACGAAATAGACTCTAAATTGCTAGTATGGCATATAGGAGACGTAGCGATGACATTCTGTTGCATTACCATCTGACCTAACAGGAGAATAAAAAGATACACTCCCTACCACCACTATTTTAACACAACATTTTTACCAGGCCGAATTATGAAAACAAAAGAAAAATGCTATATTTAAACCTACAAAATGCAGTTTATTCCACTTTGATAAGGCATAACTTTTTTTAGCAATTGTAATCTGTAACATTACAGCCTTAGGAGGTAATTTACTAAATAGGACAAAATTAGCTGATTTTTGGACCATTTAAAGGAACGTTTCTGTTGAAAGCATGTAAAATGTATTAAAGTAATCTCTAAAGTCTTTGCCCCTGCTTGAGATTTTAATTTACTCAGAGCTAATAAATTATCCCCTTTCAGAAGCTATTGAAAATTTTCACTTACATCCTTTTTAAAACTTAATGCGTTCAATTGAATCCCAAGCAATTTATACACACGTACACAGCGCTTGAGGTGGTCACTCCACCAAGGTGAAGGCTGAAAAGAGGTTAGATTAGCACTAACTCCTCTGCCCTTTGGGACCGCCGGGTGCTATTAATGAATGTGAATTCCCTCCGCCCCCAGAGCTCTCCCTCTTTGCACGCACTGGTCTGGATGTCTGGTAATTACTTTTCCACAACAGCATTTAACAAAATGCCGTGTTCAGAACCCAGGCCCATTTTCTCTCCGTCTGAAGGATGCAGCTGTAGTCAGAGTAGGGAGCTGCAGATCTGGGTCAGCATGGGTTAGCTGGGACACAAAGGCTTGCTTCATCTCAGGCAGGTCTCTGTGTTACAGTTGCACACTTATCAGAAATATTTTTTCAGGCTATCAATTATTATATTTGAGCATTGCATCCTGGCTCTGGGGAGCCCTTAGCAAGCTGTAGCAAAAAATCAATCCAGTTTTACAACTTTTACCTTGGCACAGCTCCAACTCTTTATCTATCTCATGCAGTTATTTAAAGATGTGGTGGCTTTTTTTTTTTTTTTTTTTTACTTCTGGTACAGAGACATATTCCCAGGTAGGACTTGCCATTGTTATCCATAGTACCCTTTGTCTGGGTGAGTTTGGGTGGTGCTGTTTCAGCTGGCTGGGTATGATGCACCCAGGTCTCCCAGACTTTGCGTGTTTGGTGGCAGCAGCCTTCTTATTTCAGCAAGCCTACACATGTGTCAGAGCCCACTCTCCTTTCAGATTGCTTTAAAATTGTCAGCAGCTGCAAGTAATGGCAACCGAACATTTCTCCACATGTTTATTTCCAGCTTTATTTTCCCAGTGCAAACCTGACCTGGGAGGTACCGGGCCAGACTTGCCCTCTGCATGCGCGTGCACAAGGCAGATTGGCCCAGCTTCACCAGGAGGGGTTATGGATCAAAGCAGCAACCTTTCAAATGCAGACAGCTCTGCTCTCTCAAAAGGTGACTGCCTCCCAGATGGTAGGGAAATTTGGATCGCAAAAAACAGTCTTAGATATTACTGCGTCAGTGTAGGCTGCAAAAACAGACAGCAGATGCTGGTCTTCAGTGGAGTTATGAAGGAATAAGCATTAAAGAAGAAAATCTATCTTAGAGCTATACTTTGAAGGGGTTTAATGTTTATTTTAGAAGCAGACCCAGTTTCTATTTCCCTATTGAACGCACATGCAGAAGCTCACAGAGCCACTAATCAGATTGCATGGGTTTCCATGTTTCTTATTCTCCACTTTTCAGCTGAAAAATGTGTTTTACCACTTCCCTTTACAGTCATTTTATTAAATTCCCTCACAGCAGTTAGCTTAAGGGCTGAGAGGCATCCTTTCATTTATAGCATGCAGGCAGATAAAGAGTAAATGCTGTAAAGCCCAAAAAGTGTAGGTTTGACTTATTCTTCCTGCACAAACCAGACATGGACCTGATCACAAGAGAGACTTGGAAGGCCATGGCAGCACGTGTATCCACATTCTCATCAGGTGTGGATGGCAACTAACTGCTGCTTCCCTGTGTGAGAGACAACTGTGAACAAAGTGGTCTGAGCACTGCTGGCTAAGGGAGAATAACTGTTTTACTTGATCCACAACCTGCTCTCAAAAAGGTTTCAACTCTTAGCCCATTGGAACCAGCACAGGCAGACTTGTGTGCCTGGTAGCAATGGCTGTGCAACGCAGCAAGACCAAATCCCCACCATCTCCATAACATGGTGTAATTAAGTTTTGTGTCATTTAACAAATTCCCTAAACATAACTCAATTTGTGGAACTGGTGTCATAAGCTACTAATGAGGTTTGTCCTCCTCTCAAATACCTTCCATCTCTGAATGTGTTTTAATTTGGGCTCAGTGATGAAGTAGGAGATAGCCTGATCAGTCTTACAGAGAGTGCTCCCAGCAAAAGGGCTGATAGTCTGGGTTTTGCTATTTCACTGTTAGAATTCATTTATTTCCATGTACCTCCTTCAATTCAGTATTTACAGCATGTTAATGATGTCATGTTGATACCTTTCATCTATTTAATCTGATAAGTTTTATTTATTTTTTTAGCATTACTTAAAGTCTGTACCATTAGGTATTTGACTACTAACTGTATTTCAGGGGTGTATGAGACAGTTCATCTGCACTTACTAACTTCTAGGATCTTTTTACAATAACAGATGCTAAAAATGTATAAAATAATACTATTGTAAACAATTTTTCTGCTTTTTTTCTATTCTTATGGGAAAAAAAAAATAGAAAACAAGTAAAAATTCTAACCTCATTGTAGGTGAATTAGAACTAGATGGTTGGAGCCATTCTTGCTTACTTGTGAAATCAAACTTTGGAGGGAAAACCAAGAGGGATTTACATTTTGTGACTCATAATAAGAAAAAAGATCAAGAAAATCAAAATTTGGGTTCAAGCTTCTGATTTCATTTCCCAGTTAAGGTTGGAGTGCTTGCTGGAACTTTCTGTTTCCTAGCTCTCGTTGATTTCTGTCATTCAAGAATCATGAAGTAAATATTTATTAACATGGGAACCCTCCTCCCTTCCTGCCCTTCAGATTTGTGCTTCTTATGCTAATGAACTTACTTTAACAAGGGAACCACATTCCTCCTGGGCCTGTATCAGTTCTGGTGCCAACACATTAGTTATTTAAATGTAGTTTTATATTAATTTTTTATATTGTAATGCATTGTTCCCTGCAAATATACATGTAGTGGGTTTTCAACAGTAAACAATATACATTAAAGATATCACTAGCTGAAAACCTTTCATCTTTCCTTTTACTTCCTGTGATGCTGGTGGCCATTTCTTGCTCTTGGCCTCCAAATTTTCTCAGTTATTTGCTTTCCCTTCAATGCTCCTTTTGCAGTGACCACCACCGGGGAGTTTGGTTTCTGCTTTCTGAAGAAAGCTATTGATGCAGATAGAGAGTTCTGAAAGAGTACGTTTTCCATGTGCTTGGCATTTGTCTTTAGTATCCTCAAAATACAGCATAAAGGTTTCCAGTCTGAATTTTGTAAGCCATTGAATGAAACAGGAGTTAAATTATTAACAAAGCAGTGATACTCAGGAAAATATAAGGAAGGAAAATATAGGAACTGTACCATGTTTTCTTATCAATCAAAAAAAAAAAAAAAAAAAAGAAAAAAAAAAAAAAAGATATACTAGCCAAATGCCTTCAGATGTATTTCTATGAATTTCTATGATGTGTATGAAACATACCATGAGAAATGGTGTTGCTTACCAATTAAGTGAAAATTACAACTACTGTTCTATGCAAGGCAAGGAAAGTAATGCATGCAAGAGAAATATTCCTAGATTGAAAAGCAGAAACTAAACTCCACACATCATTTTGCCAGAACTACCATGTATCTTAGTAGTATATCAAACATGCAGGTCTGAATGCGCCCAAGATTCTCCATTTTGGGTCATTAAGAACGACTGGATATTTTGGGTTCGGGAGTGGATAGCTATCGTATGATTTGACCACAACACTAAAGATTTTGACAGTGTTCTCACAAGAGTCCTAAAGGCACACAGACATGAAAACAACAAACTATTAACTGAAGCGTATGTGAAGCATCATTTTATGAGCTTCAGTGCTAGGGAAGAAGACAGCCGATGAGTCCCCAGTCATTGAAAATGCTTCATAGTTGATTCAGGGAGCTACAGACCACTGAGTCTGACTTTTGAAGCAGGTAAATAAAAGAAACAATAGTAGAAGAGAAAATTATTAGATATCTAGATAAATGTAAATATCACAGGAAGAATCAATTCGGCTTTTGTGAAAGCGAGTCCCCTCTCACAAATCAATGAAAGTTCTCTGAGGAGTCATAAAGGTTATGGGTGACGATGACCCAAGGATTCTGTACTTACATTTTGAAAAAGTATTCAATGAGGTTCCTTTAAAAGAGATTTCTGAAGAAATTAAGTTTTGTGGGTAAGAGAGAAGGCCCTTTCATGCATTAATAATTGGTTTAAAGAGAAGAAAAAGTAGGTGGGAATAAATGGTCAGTTTTCACAATGGAAAGCTATTAACACCGGAGTTCTCAAGAGCCCTTGGTATGAGGGTTATCCAGTGTCTTAATAAGTGACCTCAAACAGAAAGCACACTCAGGTGACAAAGTGCATCAGTGACACAGAATAACTCAGGACACTCAAAAGTGGTACTAATGGCAGGGTATTTCAGAAGACTTTTTACATATTGACTGGTCAATGTTAAATGAAATTAAATGACCTTGAAAAAGTAATGTGCACGTGGCATGGAATAATGAGCTATGAACTACTGCTATTAACTTACCACTACTACTACTACTGCTGTTGCTGCTGCTATTACTATGAACTAACTCAGTTATGACATGTTGGAGTTGAATGTGGTTTTCTGCAAACAGTTCAGTGACGAGAAGCAGGTAAAAAGGCCAATAAATCTAATCCTGAGTAGTGAATACGGTTTGGCTTAATAATAGATTTTGTGAAATTTAGGAAAAAGAGTGGGAGAGAGGAGAATATTAACAGTTGAAATCAGTAGGATGGAGTATCTTATTTACAAGGAAAGGGTTTATAGCCTAAAACTCTATCAGTGATCTAGAAGTCCATTTGGAAGAAGAGAGTAGAAGCATTATGTTTTATAATACGAGTACAAATGGTCACCTACAGAATATATTCTATGTCAGATTTAAAACAGATGAGAAAAGCACTATTATTCTCCACAAAGTAATAGAATTAATTAGCAGAAGATTCTGAGAAGCCAGAAAAATAAATGCATCAGAAATTATAATAGAAAAAAAAAAAAATGGATGATAAATCCATCAGCTTCCTAGATACATACAAGAAATTCCTACAGTGCTCATTACTCTGTTCTGGGAAGGATCTCTTTACACTAAACTTTTCTCCAGTTATACACCAAATTCCTTCAATAAAAATGATACTTGACAAAATTAAGCTTTTGTACAAACAAGTATTACTGCTTTTGTATTCTTATAAAATAAAATAACTTTCATTTTCCAGATTAAATGTTTTCAGTATTGCTGTGCACTATCATCCAAATTAATATTAATTTTAATATTAGTGAAGGTATGGAAATGCTGATGTTTTTCTGCAGAAATTTAGGTTGTTTCTCACAGATTATCTCGTTACTTCCTCTTAAGAAAGTACACAGGACACAAGAAATGTGCTTCCCATAGCAGCTCAAGGACTTGTATATTTCAAGCAGGCTGAAAGGTGGAATAGGGTAGGTGGGATTGAAGTTAATGCAACCCTGCTTTTGGAAATTGAGTGCTAGGAAGTTACTGCACTCCTGCACACTACATTTTAGATCAGATTCACAGCAATAAACCTAGAAGAGACTGGGGAAAAGAAGGCAGAAAAATGAGCTGCTAAATGCCACATGCCAATCAGCACACATCTGCTAATAAGGTTGATATGTTTGAATAGGACAACCCAGTTTGCATTTGTCACAGTAGTGGAATATTGGCAGTGTGGATGCTTTGAGGGATGGATGTATCTCAGCAGAGTGGCTACTCCAGTCACAACCAGCTTGGCTTCCAGCCCTAGCCATGCCACCTCACCCTGGAGAAGATGTTGCAAGGCAAAGAAGAAAAGATGGACAACAAGCTTATGCCATTCCCCACCAGGACCCTTTCACCTACATGGAGTCCAAGAGAGACTGCATGACCTGCAGCAATATAGTTTTAATTTAAGGACTAAGTTTCCTCCCTGCTTTGTTGTCATTTTGTCAGACTGTTTATTGTGGAAGCTAAAAAATTGTTTTCTAAGTATCCCAGATCTCTCTTGCACTGTGAACTGTGTGGCAATTCTCAATGGGGCAGATTAACAGCAGTGGTAGAGCTCTGACTTTTGTCCTGTGAAATCCTCAAATTAACAGTCTACATCATAACAAGCCAGTTCCTAATGAACATTGCTTGCTTTTTTTGCCTTTTTGTGTAGTTATTGCTGTTTGTGTTGGGGATTATTTATTGTGACAAGAGTAATTCCATTTCTTTTTGTAGTTCTGTCACCAAAAATAATTATTTTTAAATATGCTGCTATGACTTTAATGTGAATTGTGTAAAAAAAAGGTCAGGAGGAAAGTGTTGAAGGAAGTGGTATGCTTGGTTCTTATTTGTATTTTGGATGAAAAAAATAACAATTGCACAAGGAAGATAAAAACAAAAATATCAGTAATCTGTGCTTGACCCTCAGTCCTTCCCATTTACTTATCTCTTCCATCACCCTCTAATCAATTGACTTATCTTACATTCAGATCTCCCTCAGTGGGCTAACAGCTCAGTATTTCTTGCGCTTACAGACAGAAGAACCTGAGATTATCTCTGTGCTGCTGCAATCAGCTGTGACAAAGCTTCATATTGTCTTTTTATAGAAGTTTATAGCCTCTGGCTCAGAAAGGTCAGATTTGTTGTTGTCTATGTACTGGCATGTGAATTTATGAACATTCAGCTTTGAAGCTCAGTGTTAACATTCTTGCATTTCCTCTTCACATGATGGTGCTCACAGTTTTGAAGCAGAACTTGCACAGAGTAGCACAGAATATTCACATGGCTTTCATACAAACTAGTGCAGAGAAGAAGTACCTGAGGAAGTTAGCAAGGATGGGATGCCTTTGCTGAACACAGAATGGGAAAATCTGAGAAGAAAGGACATATGAACTTGAATTATGACAAACTTCCAATATTAATCTTTGTTTACAGTAGCTTTTGTCAATTAAAGCAGTGAATTACTGCTGACTTCTCTCTCTAACACAATAGATTTGTTTATTCCAATTAATAAAGCACTGTGTACAGAGGAATTTTTGGATGTAATGTATCTAGCCTTTCAGAAAACTTGTGATAAAGTCATTCTATGAGAAGTTATTAAGTAAACTTGATAAACAGGTAGTGACAGATAAGCCTTGGGTGGATCAAAAATTGGCAAAGAAACAGGAAGCAGAAGCATTATTGGATTCTCCATTTAACCTTATTTTCAAAAGATCATTAGCAGAATACCCAGAAAGCGTTTTAGAGCTGCTGACATTCAAAATATAGCTCTGAGAACCTGACAAAATATATTTCTATTAATATTGACATTTGTGTATTAATTCTTTAACATGTGAGCATGTCTCTACTCCATCTGACTAAAAGCCATTTGTGTTAATACGCTTGGTATCCTTGAGTGTATTCATGGCAGCTGAAAGGAGACTGATCTATGATTAGTACAAACACAGACTAATGTCTGTGTCTGTGATACCATGAAGAAGGTGCTCCTTGGAATACTCTTATAATCTCTAACAGCTTGTAGCTCAGAAATGGAATCTTTCCATATGATGATCTATTTTGGATGGATCTTCTACAAACATATTCTATACAGATAGTCACTGTTGCTTTCTAAACCCATGTAAAATTTCTGGAATTCATAAACCTCAGAAGGAATTTCACAGACTAACTCTGTGCAGCCTGAAGAACCATCTCATTTTGGCATTGTGAACTGGCCATGCGCTTATTTCCTTTAAAACCTCTTTATTCTCCTATTTGAAAACTCAAGGAATGATCATTCCCTGGTTAATCACTCTCTGTCACTCATTATTTTATCAGCTGGTGTAGTATCCCCCAGCTAGGCAATTCCTTCCCAGGCTGACAAATGCCAGGCTAATTAATCATTCCCAGTATAGAAACTGTTCCATAACTTTGGTCACTCTTATCACCTTTCTCTGAAACTTTTATAGCTTCACTGTGTCTTTGTTGAGGTGTAGAGACTAGAAATACACACAGTACTCAAGATGCAGATGAACAGTGCAGTAACATACCTGCTAATGATGTTCATTGGTTTCTTTGTATAGTGCTGTCTTAATAGATCAGGATTCGTTTTTTGATTACTGGGCACTGAGTTGACTTTTTCATTCTTATAAATCCAGGATCTCATAGCTGGGTAGTATTAGCCAGTTCAGAACCCCTTACTGCATCTATACAGTTTAGTTTGTATATCCCAAGTGCATCCCTTATTCATCTGCTCCAAAAATCATATGCAGTGTTACGCCTTAGTCTCATAGAGTCCTTCTGCAGTTCTTCACAGCTGACCTTTGTTTTTTCTTCCTTCAATAAATTGTATGTGGATTTGTATGTTACATGCAATGAATAGAAATTACATTTCTCATGAGTTTTCCATAATTTTTTTAATATGTTTTTTTTTTTTCATTCAAATGAGAAAATAATGTATGCAAGCAAGAAAATGCATTAGGAGGAAAGAAAAAAACAAACAAACCCAAAACTAAAACAAAAACCCAAACCAAATGTGAGCTAGCTATGTGAAAGCAAGAAAAAAATATAGGTCAGACACCTTAGAAAAGATCCAATCTTCAGAGTCAAAAAAGTCATAAACTGCAGATTAAGAAAGAGGCTTAAAGCAATATGTATTTTGAACCTGTTAACTTTTTTGGTGTGATTCTTAAATCACAGATTAAAATCTGACATTGAGGAGACATAGCCATTTTGCCACATTACTCATTGCTCAACATGATTATTTTCAGAGGTGGTATTAATGATTGAACTACTTGCTTGCTTTTTCAATTAACCAAGTATTTTGGATTAGATTTAACTTTTCTTATAGTCACTATTCTCCTTCACGAAGGATAAAACAGTCAAGACTGAGGTGTTCTCTTAACGGAAATTCTGAGGGGCTGAACCATCATTTTCCTTTCTGCTTTTGTTTTTCGTTGTTGTTTGGTTGGTTGGTTTTGTTTTTGTATTAGCACTTGCAAGCAAAATGAAAGACTTGATCTAAAATTCAAGGTCAGATCTTAGGAGGTGGTGGACTTTGCATATCCCTGTGGCTTCAGAGAGATCACTGCACATAGGACTCATTCCCAAAAGTGGATTTGATGCATTGTTTTTTTGTTTTGGTACAGCTACGTTATGGAGTAATCTGCTAAGAATTTACTGACCTTTTGGAGAATACTTCTGGTGTCATGGATATGTCATTGTTTTCCTATGGCCTTATCAAACTGAGGGTGTTATTTCATTGTTTGTTAACACATATCACTTCATGACTTAACCATTTATACACGTCATAATACAGAGTGAACAGTATAGATACCTTTCCTCAAACAGTACTGTATACTTATATATAGTTCATATATTTTGGCCACTTTAGCCCCCACCCAAGCCTCCGTTAAAGGAATTATCCCTGAAATAATTCACAGCACTGGCATTAAAACTGTCGTCATATTTCAGGGTTAGCACTGTGGCGAAATAACTTCTCAGCAGGCTGCCAATCCACAGTTCTTTGCTTTCTGGAGATTTTAAAAGGGTTGGTCAGTTTGGTTGGTAGGCTTAATCAGAGAAAGTTTAAGCTCTGCAAAAGTTGGTGAGTCTGCCCCGCAGCTTCATCATACTCTGTGTCTACTGTTTAGAAGTAGCCAGAATATAGAAAACAAAACAAACAAAAAAACCTCACCTAGGCAAGTCAGTGTTTTGGCATTCGTTAAACCTTTTCAGGAAACTCATTTAAGTTAGAGAGGGGACAGACAGATGAAGAAGGGGTAATGCTTTTAAACTTGTTTTCTTCTTCCTCGTGCTACTATTGTGCAGATTATTCCCACTGTGGATAGGGATATTCTGCAGGCAGCCTTGGTTGATGGCTATTGATTATTTGCTGTTGGTCTCACTGGTATTTTCGATGATAATTGCCATGATAGGCAGCTTAGTCAGCTACACGAGGATTTCTCTGATGTACAGGAATACTGTAGTAATACACAGTTGGTGATTTTTTCTCTCACTGCAAGATCCACTTCAACAAGTTGGATGATATTGCGTTCTAGAGAACACACCACAAGTTGCTGTGCCCTAAGTATTGTCCACTATCAGAAGGCCTTCTGTGGTTCTTAATATTGACAGTATCTCAAAGTGGCCTTAATGCTACTTTAAACTGCCATGAAGCCAAAGGTCCACCCCAGGATCCTGAGGTTCAGAGGTGTGCTTCCTTTCCAATCATTTTCCCGGAACTTGTTCTGTATTACCTACTTTTCTGAAGACATAGCCCAGTGATTCTAGTTTAGTTTTACACAATGATAGTAGGCAGACTTTTTTTCCATTATCAGTGGAGATGGAGAGTGATTTTGATTAATGACTTCATTGTCCCCAGCCAGCAAGAGACTTGCCTTTTTAAGGTTTGCATCAGAATGGATGCTGAACACTGTAAGTCTCTAACTGGCAGTAGCACTCACCTGCTGAGAAGTGAGGAAATTAGTTAGAAAAAAAAAAAAAAAAAAAAAAAAAAAAAAAAAAAAAAAAAAATCAGTCACAAAATAATACTGATTTACTTTAACTTCCATTAGAATATCATTCAGTGAAAAAGTTTTCCTAAGCTTTCCTGGGCTTTTTTTTCTTTTCATAACTGTACATGCAGAAGAAAAATGTTTATGAGAATTAAAATTATCAAAAGGATCAAGTAAATCCCCACCTAATTTCTCATTTGTTACTTTTGCATGTTTATTTTTCAGTGCTGGAGAGAATGAAGAGGGTGACAGATTTTAAGGGATATTATCCTGATTATGATTCTATGATCATGTGAAACTGGTAAACTTTTGAAAGATTTCTGTCAACATGATAGCAAAGCCTGTGATTACCTCTGTAATAGGATACCATATCAATTTATCAATAGGATAAAAATGAATGTAAATGCTTTCTGAAAGTACTGTCCAGTTGGTCAAGAACAGCAATATGTCTTGTGTCCTTTGAATAGCTTAGCGTTTATACTTCAGGTTAGTCAGGCATCTTTCCATAGCTTCTGCAGTCTTATAAGTTCTGTTCTGTTTAAGTATATGTGCAAATTTTGAACTGTAACTGTAACTGTACAGTTACAGAAGTAAATGTAGATACTTCTATTTATATATAAATTAATTTATGTTAATGATTACAATTCCAATAGGAAAAGTAACAGTGAAGAAGAAAAGGCCTACAAAGTCATTCAACAGTGAACAGAGATCTTAATTTCTCTTTTTCCTTCATTGCTTCTCTAGCACCTGTAAATATTTATCAGTTCACAAGAATTTAAACCCACAATCTTAGAAAAGCATGCAATCCTGCTGAAGTCAATTTTCTATAGATTTAAACAACAGTCTTTATTTTTTTTATAATATGAGTTCCTCAAGAAACTATTTAAAAGGTATTATGCTGAATCAAGTGCTGTTTTGAAGCAGCCTCAAGTCAATGAAATCAATGCAATTTTAGCTAGTTCCAGTTTTCCCTTGCATTTGAACTGGTAAATCATATAGCTATTGTTTCCAAGAAAGTATATTTTACCACTTCCCATTTTATGAAAGCTGAGTAAATTTTTCTCATATTTTAATGAGCAGTTGTTGCACCAACTTGGTCAGATTTTAAGTAAAATCCACCAAGCTTGGAAAGATTTGATACACTGAGAGAGTACAGTCTCATGGGAATTATCATAATGGAAAGAAAAATAAAACAAAAGCAAGATATTTCTGCCCACTGGTATTAGCTTCATAGAAGCTGCAGAAATACTGCCTACAACAAGCAAATAGAGAATAATTCTTTCCAAGACAAGTATTTCCTTTTAAAACTCTTTTGCCAAAACATTGTTCATACTGTGCTTAAGCCTACTTCCTTTCCATTACCTTTTCTTTATTTTTAATATGTAGAACTTCCATTCTGAACTTTTCAGTATTATGTTGTGATAATCAAGTTTCCAAACTAATGTTATGTTAAAAAGTTGACATTTCTAGCAGTTTAGTATTGCCAATTTTTAACATTTAATTTAATGTCTTCTTATTTGTACTATAATCAGAGTAAACAGAAGTTTCTTTATTCATGTATACCACAGTATGCCATTTATTATATTGCATATTTTTTAGGCAGTCCTTCTTCCACTAATCACACATTGTCTGCAGTTATTATCCCACTTTACATTGTTTTACTGTTTTCATTTTCCTTCTTATTTTCCTCATTCAAAGCCCAAATTCCAATCACTGAAACCAGCATTAATTTGAATCTGTATCATTGATTTATGTACAATAATATTTTCCATATTCTTGTTCCTTATGGATTCTAAAATGTTTTGACTACTGTTGTTCATTCAACATAAAAAAAAAAAATAAAATACTGAATGCTTTTGGAATAATCTAACTGAACTAAATTGCACTTTTGTAATTGTAATACTTAGACAGAGACTACACTCCTAGTCCAAATATAATAAAAAAGTGGCTACAGAATTAACAAATAATGTAAGAATGATTACAGATTTATAAATGTAGATAGAGGAGATGTCTGCTTCATATTTAATAGGAACAAACCAAAAAATGTGGGTAAGTACCTTAACATTTGGGAAGAGAAGCTGAAATGTTTCCAAAATTTCTGAATTCACTGTGCTTGTAAAACTGTCTGGGGAGTGAGGCAAAAATGGGATTTTTTTTCTTTATTTTTTGTAGGGCTAATTTAGCAGTTCTATTTGAAGAGTCTTCCACAATCTTTATGCGCTTGTTCTCCTAATCTTAGTTTGGACAAGAACAAAAAATGATTTTAAAAGATATCAAGCAGGCTTGATAGAAACTTTAAACATTCCATATCCACTATGACTTTCAGGCAAAGATAGAAAGTCAGTATATGTCACTCATCCAATCCATATTTCTACAGTTGTAAAAAATATTCAGAAAGACTTAAGAATTTTTTGTTTCTCAGTTGAAGTGCACTAAATTTTATGGTGTTGATCTACTACAATCTAGACTTATTGAACTGTTCTTGAAGAGAAACCAATGAAGAGTTTCCAAATTACACATATTTTTAGGCCTGTCCTGTAAATTTCTAATTGTCTGGAGGAAATTGTATTCTTCATATTCTTTCTTCAGATAAAGGAAAAAGTGTTTCATATAGGATGCAGATACTTTGGTGTCAATAATAATAATAATCTTCTAACATTTCAAAAAGTCCTGCTAGCTAATAGTAACTCACATAACTATAGGAAAGCACACTTCTTCCATATTAGTGCTTTATCCATGTTGAACTATTTCACTAGTGCTATTTCTAGTGCTTTTACAAAGCAAAGCTTGTTGCAGTCTCTGACCTGTATTGTAATGTAATATTTATGAGTTTCTTTACTTATTGGAATAAGATGGAAAAGTCCATATATCTTCTGCAAGAAAAGCAAAACTCAGTCTGTCTGTATTTCACTCCAGCTCAGTATGTGTCTACTACTCTAGTGTTAGTCAAAACTATAAAGTAGTTGAGTATTCACAGATGTTTCACACACTATTTAAACAATGAAGGAATATGGCTGAAAGAAATTCTCTGCCGTGTGCATTATATACTTAAAGTCCTTTGTCATCTGCAGAGTAAGCAAGGTGATATTTTGCATTCATTTTAAGATGTACAATATTAGATGTTATTAGATCTTTTGGGGGACTACAAACTACTCTGGACCATTTCTTCAAGTAGCATGTCAGGTACTATATACACTTCCGTTGAAAAGGAGGGAAGTAAAATTTAATTGTCAGAGGTTGCTGGAGATGAGCTTGTATTACTTTCATACTAACAATAGATGATAGAACCACTGAGAATGTGATTAGAAGAACTATGCATAAGGTGAGAGATATTATGGAGAAATGAAATATCAGAGAAGATATTTTCAATGACACCCAAATGGTTGCCATGTTTTCACATGCAGGGACTAACCACACAGACTGCCTGAGAGAAAGTTTAGACAACTTTTATTCTGGAGCAAAGTTTCACTAAATGATAATTAAGCTTGAAAAGTAAGGAGAGAAGAAGGGAGAGACAGGAAGGTGATAATGTGCACATCCATACATAATACACCGTTATCGGCAGTTAGCTCATTCTATTGTTATAGCATGTGAAAGTCACAAGGAAGACAAAAAGAATCAGTGTCGAAAATGAACTAGTGCTAAAATGAAAGAGTTGGAATGTCATAATCATTTAGCCACAGGGTTTATCCAATTTCTACTTCTAAATGGTGATTGTTGACTTCCAATTTGTGGAACAGTCTACAAGGTCAGTGTTGCATTCACTGTGTTCTGCTCACTGTAGTCAACATCTTGACATTGTGCAATAAGGATAATACAATCTTTCCAAATATAAATATCTAAAGGCATCATGACATTGATCCATCATACAAATAAATCTACAAAGAAAACTCCTTGGACGTTGTAAGCTGTCTGTCATGATGCCAACTGAAGCATTGTTTTTGCTAATCTTGGTGGTATGTATTTTGAACTGTACTTAAGTCAGTGAGACCTAATGTCCGACAGTGGCTTAAACAATTCCAGGGGAGTCTCACGGTCTTTTTTATTATTCGCAAGGTCATTCACCCATTTCCTTGGCAGCTGCATGATAGGAGATATTGGCTGTTGAGTCCGCTATGGGGGACAGCTCTTCAAACAGACCGCTTCTGGGACCTGAGCTTTCCTGCTCATGCTGTTAGGGAAAAGTCTAGGGAGACAGCCTTGGGGTAAGACCTGCCTTCAAAGAATCTTCTTGTAGGTTTGTTTTCTGGCAGTTGTTCCTAATAAGAATAAATTCCCACTTCAAACTCTTCTATACAATCAAATGTGCTTTCTACACCCTACTACCTTGATCAAAGGGTACATTCCTAAAGGACCTACAAATAGCAGAAATGGAGGAAACACATTGTGATAAGTTTGATTTTTGATGCTTAAAAATTACTTTCTGAACCTGTTTGAGGCTCTCAGCTACTAGGGTAGCTTTCTTTCATAATTCGTTTGTAGGAGAGCACAGCTGGAAGAAAATCCACCTCATACAAAACTTACATTTGTTTTTCCTTATCTATTATCATTATTATTACTTTTTCCTGCGGTTAGCAGATGTTTCTTTAGTGCTTTGGCATCCCTTGTAATTTGCATATTTGTTAATTTCACTAGAAGAAAACTCAACATACTGTACTACAGCATGTACTTTGAACTTAGCAGATATGCACATTGCATAGACTACACAAAAAGCTCTTATCTCTATGATATATTGAGTGTACAAAGTTAACACACTTTTTAAAATTCATTTATTTTGTGTTTTCTTCATGCCACAAACATTTAAAAAATAAAAATCTAAAAAAAAAAAAATTATGTAGAGCACAGCTCATATCCAAGGAGGAATCATTTTGAGTCTAACATATAAACTCATAGCTTTCAGACTGTAGCTATGATGAACAAATCAGTAATTAATTGGGCATTCATTCCAGTGACCTGTCAGCATTCAAATGCTTTAATTAGATGGAGAAATGGAGGCAAGTAATGAGGGCCAAATCTGTATCCTTTTGAATTCAGTGGCAAAACATCCACTTGCTGCAATAAGATTTAGTCCTAAATGCATGACAGCACACTATAGAAGATGTCGTCTTCACCAACTGTGGTTCAAGTGTATAATGCTGATAATGTCACTGGCATTGTATCTTTCGTTAAGGAAACAATGATGCTCTTAGGAAGCTTTTTGTCTGCTCATGCATACAAAACAGGCAATTTTCATAAAGTATTAATTGCAAATTATCTAGTATAAATGAGGGTCCCAAAAAGAAAAATCTACTTTATACTGTATCTGCTGTTTATTTCATTATTAGTATTCCTCTTTGTTTTGTTTATGTGTCACATCTGAAAGGAAATACCATATCCTGTGTCAAGTAATCACACTTTAAATAGGCAGGTGTATATAGATCTTCTGCTTTTATTATATTCTCAAGTTTTTTTCATAAACATTCAAACATATGTATCTAAGTGTACTATAGAACCATGTCAACCTACATTTTTATGCACATTTTTACCAGTTTAAATTTAAACAGAAAGATGAACTATATTTGAAATTACTGCACTAGATTAAATTACTAGTGACATATTTTGTGTTCCCTTTGTCTTTTGAAGGTACTGTTTGTAACTCAGCACATTTGCTGCTGCTTAGCTAGTGCTAATAAAAATGTGGGTCTGAAATCTTATGAAAAATACAAACCAGTTTTGAAAAAATACTTTTTTATTTACACGTCCATTTAATTTAAATACTCTTCTAATGTACATACTATGTAATCACCTTCACAGACAAGTGCAATGCCAGACTGGAGTGCCCACACAAGCCTTGAGCAAGGAACATCCCTCTACCACAGAAAATCAAAAGTATCTAAGTCAGAAGGGAGCATATGAACAGGAGGGGAAATGGCCGTTTATGAGGGTGGATAGTGACAGAATAAGGGGGAAAGGTTTTAAACTAAGACAGGGGAGGTTTTGGTTAGATATTAGGAGGAAGTTTTTTTACGCAGAAGGTGGTGACGCACTGGAACAGGTTGCCCAAGGAAGTTGTGGATGCCCCATCCCTGGAGGCATTCAAGGCCAGGTTGGATGTGGTTCTGGGCAGCCAGGTCTGGTGGTTGGCAGCCCTGCTTCATTGCTTCATAGCAGGGGGATTGAAACTAGATGATCATTGTGGTCCTTTTCAACCCAGACCATTCCGTGGTTCTATAATTCTATTGTTCCATGATTCTTCCCTTGACTTTTTATCTTACTGAATGGTAGAAAATGCTTTCTCATTTTGCAGCCTTAATCTCTTCATGGTCATTTTATATAATTTTTCTTCTTGTTCAGATACTACTCCCTTTCTTTTTGCCTCAGTGTCTTCTTATATGTTTAAATCTGCATTCAACTTTATTTACAAAGCAAAAACATATAATCTGCCAGCCCTTACTTTTCAAAGCTAAGCTTCTTTCAGTCTGTCAAATGTATGGTTTCTGTTCCTTTGAACTTCCAAGTGTGTTTGTCTTCACTGAACACAGGTGAACCAAGCTGTATACAGTGTTACAGATCAAGCCGCAACTACAGAAGCTCTTCTCAATCCCTACCAAAAAATACCCCAAAAGATATGTTTGAGGATGGTATTTGTACTTTTTACAGACAAATCACACCTGAGTTCACAGGCTTGCTATGATCAACAGAAATACCCTTGGCATTCCCCTCTTGTTATTTCAAAATAATGAATTGTTATTATACATCAGAATATAACAGAAATTCTTAGTCCTGAAATATGACTTTGCAATCTGAGCCTCTTCCCTTCTTCTTAATTCACTCAATTCTTTCTGTGTTATATTCTGATCACTCTAAATTGCTGTTTCCGGTGCTTATTTGTTGGTTGTTTTCATCCTTCTTCAAGAGAATGAAACAAGTCCTCAATGTCACCTCACCATACACATACACATACACATATACATATACATATACATATACATATACATATACATATACATATACATATACATATACATATACATATACATATACATATACATATACATATACATATACATATACATATACATATACATATACATATACATATACATATACATATACATATACATATACATATACATATACATATACATATACATATACATATACATATACATATACAGTTTCCCATAGCCATTGCATTGAAGTCAAGCTTGTTTCAACTAGATTTTTCCATAAGCTTTGCCACTAAGTATCCTAAGGACAGAGTTGAACTGATTTCATAAGATCTTCCAAATTCCAAACAGCTAAGTCTTAAGAAATTTTCAGTTTTGGAATACCATTTCAATGATACCAATGCCAAACTGAAAAGACATTTTTCTTATCTGCATGGACTCATTCCTATAACTCACCTCCTATCCTTCTCCAGGATTTAATGAACAATTCTTTCTGTTCAACAAACATATGTATTTGCACCTCTTAGTCTGCAAGATAAATACTTCCGCATATCAGACAGATTCCCACTTTACTTTATGGTTCAGAATCACTTTTTCTGTGACAGGTGTTTCTGTTCAACCTCTTCATAGCACTGAATAAACTCAGGAAGATTTGTCTTCCACTCATGTATACCTTTACAGTTTTGGTTTTTAAATTCAGCTGATACAATTGAACAGCTTAAGGAGGATAGAATATGCCTGAGTCTTCAGACAATCTGAAATGAGAAACGGGGGTGATCAGAACACCTCTGTCTTCAGACCGATCTCACCTATGGTTGCTCTGTGGGTGTTGTGTCCTTAGTTGGACATAACTTTCTTCTGTTCTCCACTTAGTATACCTTGTAGGATGGCCACTAATCAACATATGAATCACTGCAACTAAAATATTCAGATATCTGCTTTGACATTGCCTCAAAGATTGTGTTTAGTAGATGGTCTCTCGTTTTGGACTTTTGATACATGCATGCATATCATACTTGCCAGCATCATCACTGTATGTATAAGAATGTCAATGCAGAAGATACACAAACATATTCTTAACTTGCAGTACCTAGTCCATCCTATTTCATTCTTAATTGCAGGTGTTACAACCAAGAGATCTGAGGAGCCTACTTAATGAGCACAAGTGGCACTGGATATAAAAATCTATTCTTCCTTCAGAAATATAAATGACATGCTAAGTTACGAAGTAACCTCAATACTATAATAACATCCAAGTGCAATGAAGGCTTCCAGATATGACCAAAAAGAGGAGTTTTCTTTGTGAGAACTGTACTACTTAATCAAAACACATTCCTATTATTTTGAACATCTGTCAGAACTCTGTTTCTTCCTACCTCTAGCAGTGTTTGCCTGAGATTCCTCACCCTGCTAGCAGGTGTTGATCCAGACGGGAAAGCTCAGTGGGTCTTTTTTGCTGACTCAGTAACAAATCTGGCTCATTGTTCCGCCCAGACATAAGAGAAATAAGAAATATGACAGGGAGAGTGATAATTTTTCAGTAAGCATGTCCTGAGGGAACAAGACATAAGGAAAACCAAACCCAAGGAAAAGTTTCAGGTTGTCTTTTCATAGTATATACTTTCAGGATGATTTTTACATTAATGAGGGAGGTTTATTAATGAAGAGATCCACTTGCCTGCACCCAAACATGCATGAATATTAGTCAATATTCTTTTTAATAGCTTCTTTCTTTTCCATGAATGTCTATCAGCCACCCATAATTCTCAGACAACATGTCTGCAGCCAGCTTTTGTGAACATGTTAATTAGGAAGTCTGTACCAGCTGAGTTTCTAAGATGAACAGCAAATAGCATTTGCTCATGCACCCTACCCCCACAGCAGACACCCAAACAGCATGGTTTATTCAACAGAAATTGTACGGAGTGAAACCAGGTACATTTTGAAACTCAGGGCTGTAACACAAAACTATAAAAGCTGCCAACATCAAGAGCGCTTAAGTGCCACACTGGCATTTGCTGGCAGATAGTGGCCTCAAATCTTGGGTTTTTTGTTGCCATGGGTAGCAAAAGTGGTTTGTTTCATATCATTGCAAAAGACATATAGGACACCAGCACATTAAAGTAAATTGGAGTGTAAGCAGAGAGGTAACATGTTCTGCAGTCTCCCACAGGTGAAGAGTTAACCTGTCATAGAACATGTGACCATGAATTAATTTTTCCCAAGATAATCACTTGGTTTTAGTGATAAAATTTGTTATCCTAAGTTATCCATCTCAGTAGAACCCCTTTGCTATATGATTTTTTGGCTATCAATGACACAAATAGCATCTTATAGAGATGAGGCCTTTCTAAATTCAGTAGGATTATTGGGAAAAAAAAAAAAAAAAAGGGAAAAAAAGAAGTAGCAAAAATATGAATATCCAATGATCGTCTTGAAGAAATATTGATAGTGTGTTTGTATGGAAAGTTATTGGTGGCACAGCTGGGCTGAGTATGCTGAAGTCATTGTGTATGTGCTGAAGGAAGGAGAGGATATTTTACAGCCTGAACAAAAAAATGTCTAAGCTTTGCTTTACAGCTGCTTATATTAAGGCAAGATGTGAACTTAAAGTATGATCACTATGTCATGGACGTTTCTGCCTAGGTTATCTGGAGATAGTGTCACGTTGATGGGAGATGTCTATTGTACTAAGAGACTCCATACTTGTTTCACTATACTTAGGAATATGTGTACTATAATAACAAAGGGAAGGAAGAGCAGAGAAGCCTCATCCTATGTTCCAAGCAATAATACCTGACTGCAAAGCTCTGCAGTTTGTGGGGAAAAAAAAGGTCATGTTCCCAAAACCAGAAGCTCAAACCTAATCTAAAAGAACTAAGCAGGGCTGGAGAAAAAGAGCAGTCCATTCACAGACAGAAGTTATTTGCTGCTATGTTATAATCTTTTCTTCAACAGTGGATGCTTTTCACAAAGCAGTACCCTGAGCAGAGCTTTCAGATTTCAAAATAAAAGAGACTGAGAATTTGGGTGCTTTGCAGTGTTGTGTCGATGAATTGCAAGGAGAGGCTTCAGTGGCTTGTGTTTGTAGGGATAGAGGGCAGTGGTTACATAGGACAGAACTAAAACCAAGCCACACATTCGCAAATGGGGCTGCAACTCTTCTAATAGCCCACTTCAATATCAGCATCATTCAGTATCAATTATGCTCTAGTGCAGTTTTTTACATATTCCTTACATCTCTCACTGGTTCTTGGATAGCAGGAAATGTCAAATTTCTCCATAACAACAATGTGAAGTTCTCTCTCCCTCATACTGAAATGGCACACTAGTGAACACAACTGTTTATTTTTCAGTTTAGTTAAAAAACATTGAAAAATATTAAAAATTCTAATTAAAAAAAAAGAAATTAAAAATACTGGGGGCAGGGATGGGAGAAGAATGACGTGTTTAGAAAGCTATCTCTTCTCAATGGACCTAATATTTCTCCACTGGCATTGATAAGACTATGTTCTGGATTGAGTTATAAATAATTAATTAACACCCAGCAAGCCCATCAATACCCATGTCATGAGAAATGGCAAGAAAATCTCAGAGCGTATTAAGAAACAGTTTTGTCTTCATACATTGTAATATTCTTATATATGTGCTTGAAATATCTGTCCCTCTTACACACACAAACATTCAATCTTTCTCCATCATCATGGCAGCAAAATTCCCGGGTATGACAGTTTGAACTGCAGCTGACTGGAGTCTGCACAATGCCCCAGCTAGGTTTTGAGGAAAATTTCTGGTGAATTGTGCACTTTTCACTCAGTTTCACAAGTTGTTTTATTTCTTCCACTGGGACTTTTTGAAATGCCTTTTTTTTTAATGTAATCTGAATTTTAAAAAGTGTTCTGAAATATAGAGAAAGCCTCATTTCCACTTCTAAAAACAAGTCAGAAGTTGCAGAATGGTAACATGAAAAGAACCTCAACTTTTGTAGGGTACTTTGCATTTTATTAAGAATGTGAAAACTCTGAATGAGAAAGGAACTGTTTTTGTCTCAAGAAGTCTAAAACCATTAATTAATTTGTGTCAAATGCACAATTTCTTCCTAGAAATTAAGGAGTGTCCACAGATATTTGTTTTATTTGTTCACTAATTTATCTTGGAGGCTCTGGTTTGGTTTAATTTATTTATTTCTGATGATATTAATCTGGTTAGGGACTTTGTTTTGATTTATTTTGCTTTTCTCTCTATTGTGTAGGGAGATATATTATTATGGACAATGTTTTGGTTTTTTTCTTTCATAATGCTAATAACAACATTTTTCACCACGGTCATTTTCAAGAAAAAAACAAAAAAAAAGCCCCAACATTCTGATTCACTATTTTCATAGTGACTTACATGGGCACTTTGCCAAGGATACCCAGAAAAGAGGACACCCTGGTTTCTGGAAAATGGTCACAGCGTCTACTGCATCCTCATTAATACAGCAATTCCATAACACAATGACAGATAAAAGAACTTTCCTTTTATTGAACTAAATGCTGGTTTTACATAAAATAGACTATAATTCAGAGTCTGTAATGTCTACCGAAAGGTTAGACTCGTTACCATCCAAATAGGCTGAGCTAATAAAAATTATATTTGTTACAATCCAAATAGATTAACCGGCCTTAAGGGCTTAGCTATGTATCACACTTTTCAATTTTCTTATAATTAAATTAACATAAAACAGACTTGACAAATAAATGACTGTATCAGAAACAGTTAAGCTCTATTTAACCAAAATAACAGTTATATTTACATATACAGCAACCTGTATCTATTTTGGGAGATATAAAAGCCTGTATAGTTAGCAACCCCTTGGGTGCCTACTGGCTGCTGGCATTCTTTGTCCCAGTCCTCCTCTGAGCCACATGTACTCTAAAAAGGTTTGCTGTTGAGCTTCTGCACTGCCTGATGATCCCTCCTCTATGAGATACCTCCTCTGATGCCCTGTCACACCTAAGCAATGTCCTTGAAAAAAATCTTCATGTGCAGAGCTTAGATTTATTTGCTGTGAGTAGCACTTCTGCCTATAAAGATTTCAGTGGGATTACTTGTGTTTGCCCAGAGAAGCTGTGGAGGCCCATACCTGGAGGCACTCAAGGCCAGGCTGGATGGAGCCCTGGGTAGCCCTACCCACAGCAGGATGTTAGAACTTGATGATCTTTAGGTGCCTTCCAACCCACACCATTCTACGATTCTGTGATAAGTTAGGCACATGTGTAAGTCTTAACAGGATCACATCTCTGGAGTCTTCACTGCTTCTTTCCTATCTATCCATACATCTTCAATCTATGCTGAAATAATGTCTATAGTAATGTCTCCTGGATGACTGCAGGTTCAATAGTTCAATAGTTTTAGTAGTTTGTTGATGTAGACTGCCTGGTTTATTCAGCAGCACTGATCTTCCTAAAAATACTCTTGTTCTCCATAAACTATGTCTGTACCTATTAGCTTTTTAGCGTTCTTTTCCTTGTTCATCTATTCCACTGTAAACCTCAAAACCATAATATTCACTTAACTTTCACTCCGTCTCTTGCTTACCCCTAGAAGGAAAGAAGGCAATACCACCCCAGCTTGTAGTCTCTTCTGTGGTCAGCTCTTTGGATGATAGACCACAGGCATAACCTCAGTGGTTGGCAAGGACACAAATATGAGACAGTCAATCAGGACAGTCATTTTTGCTCTTGTTTCACTTAAGGGGATGTGTGAGTGTGTGTGTGTGTGTAGCAAGGGAAGGCTTTCCCTCGAGGGTACCATGTGGAAAGCTTTTCACATAGGTTTTGTTTCCCTTTCTGGTGTGAATATTAAATACAGAATATGATCTGGAATCAAGGAAAAAGTTTACAGAGAACATACCAGGTGTCTGTGACACAGGATATGTTGGACATGGTCATGTTTTTTCGAGAGCTTTTTATGTCTCACTTTCACACAGCAAATGAAATAATGAAATTGATGTGTAACCTGGTTTTGCAAAAGCTCTGAAACTCTAGCTGTTATGCTGTAATGTGTGTGTGGCTTGGCAAATAGTAAAGAGAATAGTTTCCACTTTCCATAAAGCCATGCAAAATCCACTTAAGTTTCTTAGGGCTTTGTACTATAATTAACCATTCTGAGAGTGTTATTGTCTGAGGACTGTTCTTTTAAGCCCCTTCTCCTCTCTGTAGGACCTCACTCTGAGTAAAGAAGTTCAAATAGAATTAAGATCAGAAAGCTGGATACTTAAATGCTTCTTTCTCCACGGCTTTTCTGGTACCTATTTTATGAGCAATCAGCTACCTATTGCAGGAGTTATCAGTGTTGCCTCTCGGATATTCTCCCTAAATTATGATTGTGCTGCACAGATTTTCACTATAAATATCGGGTAAAATTGCCTTAAAATTAAAAAAAAAAAAAAAAAAAAAAAAAAAGAGAGAGAGAGAGAAAGTGGTATTTTAAAATGCAGCCCTAGAACTAGTTGGCATCATGCTGTTGTGTTAAGGAGTTGAGTGACAATGGCTGATAAAGAGGTCTCAGATTGGATATCAAAAAAATGCTCTTCATCAGAAAGAGGTGAGCATGAAACAGGCTCCCCAGGGCAGTGATCTGGCCCCAATCTTGCAGAGTTCAGGAAGAGTTTGGACACCTCTCTCAGCCATAGACTTTTGGGTGATGCTGCGTGGATACAGGAGTTGGACTCAGTGATCCTTGTGGGTCTCTTCCATCCTGTGATTCTCAGAGGCCGTATAACCTCAACAATCTGCCTGATAATCAGGAACTTGTGCTCCAATGGGTGGGAGGGAAGCAAGATCATTATTGTTTTACTTTAGACTTCCTTGGAGATTGTGAAATTCAGTTCTCCAGAGTGTAGTCTTCATGGCTTTTCTCTATGCAAGCCCATAATAAACTTTCCACATAACTCTTTCAAGAAACTGGGTTGGAACTGTTCAAACACAACCCTAAAAGGAAACCAGGTGACCCTAACAAACACCATCATCCTGCAAGTTATAGCTTAGCCAGGATTAGCCTGGACCACAGTGGAAAAGTGACTCAGTCCAATGAAATGGAGGGCTGACAGTTCCCTAAGTTAAGATTCAAAGTGTGTTTTTCATTGTTTTTTTCTTTTCTATATGTAAGCCGGCATGTGTTTGCACAGTTTGTCTTCAGATTGCATTACGCAATAAAAGATTCAGGGAAAGTGGCAACTTAAGACAGTGAAAGGGCTATTGCAGTATGGACCTCTCAGAAGATGTTTTATAACACTTCATTCTCACTTGCCAATACAGGATTTACAAGGCCAGGGGGGAAAAAATATAGGGGAAAAAGACAACGGGAAAAAAAACAAAAAAAGGACAAAGAAAGCAATGGGAGGGTGGACTATGAAACAATCTTTTTTCTTCTACAGACAGAAAGACGCTGCAAACTGTTAACCCTTTAGGACTTATTGCACACAATTTCTTTTACAGCTACCCAACACCTACCTCTAAACTAACCGTGTTTCTCTACCTTCACCTTCATTGAAGCCCAACAGTTTCTGGGCTAAATACAGAACAGTATGATATACACAAACTCAGAGCTGCTCAGTATCTGTACTTTGACTTCTGAGGTATCATCTGTGCTCCCTTTTCCTCAGCTTTATGTATTAAAGCTTATTTTTAACTAAAGCTATGATCCTAAGCTTCTTCACAGTCTCAACTAAGCTGTATGATTCATGTTTCAAAGCCTAATATTTCAGCCTCAAAAGCAGGATGAAATGCTGTCATTTGAGTTTTTTAATGACTATGGAGTAGTACATGTTTTTTCAGCCCTTCCTCAAAGGCTCCAAATTAGAATAAAATGAATTTCCACAGCACATGTAAGCCAATAAAAGGAGTATAGCAAGAGGAGGATACGGAGTGGAAGAGAATAGCATGGTACCGGGATTTGAGCTGAGTTTGTAGTGGATAATGATAAATTATGTACAAATATTATTACTATTATTATTATGTATTATTATTCTGTGCCAGCACTCTTCATTGCTATGTCAGTCCAGAATGCAAAATTCTCCCATTTTTCCTCCCCTTTGCACGGTCTGAATAATGGGGCTTATTTTGTGCAAGTTTGCCCCAGGGTTTCCCTTCTCTGACTGGCAGATAAATATGCTGCTATAGCCTTCTGCTCTTAGTCTGTGGAGTCACCCAGCTCCTCTGCTGTGATTCTTTATGTAGCATAATACTCATGTGGAGCTTTACAACTGAGAGGACAAGTGGTCATGGGAGCTTAGCTGGTAATCTAAAACCTCAGCACCAAAGGACACTCGCTTGTTGGCCTCAGTGTGCTGCCAAATATGCTGCCAAATACTTCGGGGAGGTAGGGAGGAAAAAAATATGTCAGAAGTTTAGAGGGGAGAAAAAAATGGGGGAAATGGGTCAAGGAAGTCGAAAGGATAAAGGAAAGTGGAAGTGAGAGGTCGTACTTAATAATAACAGTGCTTTGGAAATACATTGCAGTAAGCGCTAAAGAGCAATAATGAGGAGATGGCCATACAGTGAGTATGTGTGAAAGGGGTGGAGACCAATATATTGTCACATCCATGAAAAAATAATGCAGATGAGACTTGCACAAACCTGGAGGCAGAAAAAAAAAAAAAATAAATAAATAAATGAAAAGATTCCAGACTTTCTGAAGTAAACTGGAGATTCAGTCTGTGGCATCCCTTCCTGTGGATTTCTCTGTCTGCTCTTGTCTCTTTGGCACAGCTCAGGAGTTGCCTAATTACCTACCTCAGCACGGGCAGAGCTGAAGAGAAGTCTTTTTGTTTTGTGTCTTCTCATATCTCCAAGAATGTGAAGGACCAAATTTTTGATGATGCAGCAAGCAAACAGGAAGCTATGTATTGCCATGCAGATGGGCTTTTGGATGGGCTGTCCCAAGGAAAGAAATACTGTAGCCAAAGGAGTGGCAGAGAGCTGCTGCAGTCATTTCATCACTTGACTTGTCCTTTTTATAAACAACCTTAGAAAAACAGAGAATAGCTCTGAATAAATGGCATCTAAAGCACACATGTGGGCAAAGATATTTGATACTTAGACAATATCCCTCTGGAGTTCACAGAACTAACACATACAGTCCCACATCACTGTAGGAAACAAAGCAGGATGGGTGACCAAATGGTCAGGGTGTTCCTTGAATTCTGCATCTGATGTAACCATGGTTTGCAAACCTGCAACACCACTGTTATGTTTCTGAGGTAGTTTATACGCCAGAAATGAGTTTTCTCAGGTTGTGTTGGGCATCAGGTTTCTGTGATTAACAATAAAAGCATAAATATTTGATACAACAAAAGCATCAAGGTGACAGTCGCTTTTTTGAGTAGTGTAGCATGATTTTTAGCAACTAGGTATTATTCTCTATCATGTTACAGAAGTCACAGTTAATGAAGGATTAAAAGATCTACAGGTGTTTTTTTTTTAATTGTGTGGAAACATGAACATATCATGGTTACAACAATAAGCTGTGTGAATTATTTACTATAAGAAACACAATGAATAACACTGAGTAAAAATAATGCAAGCTATTCAAATGTACTATAAGCCAAGTAGAAAGCAGGTACTTGCATTTTAAAAGTTATTGTATTCATGGCTTCATTTATTTTGGTGGTGGTAAAATGTAAAGAACAAAATAAATTAGAACCAAAAATGGAAAAGATGGAATTAATATACAGCAAGGCTGTGAATGATTTGTTTCTTTTCCCAGAATGCCTCTTTCCAGCTTATCTGAACACTTAGCTATGTTTATTTCCATAAAGAATGCATTTTATTTCGAAGGAAGCTAGGATGTGCTTTTTAAAATAAAGCAAAAACTTTATTAAATTTCAAAAGAAAAATAAACAGAGATGATTTGGAAAGCTTTATTCATTTATTTGGGCAAACACTGCTAAAAACAGTTAGGTGCACTGCGTGTTTAAAAAGTAATAAATAGCTATTGTGCTTACTTCATAAACTTGTCAGAGTGTCTTCATTTTATTTTCCTGAACAAACTGAATTTCTGTACTGCTCATCCCCAGCCAGTTAATAAATACATCACCCTAAAAAGTGCTGTGGTATTAAATTTACAGCAGATAAAATATGGATGAAGTTGCTGTGCTTCAGGTACGTCAACTGTGATTTAATATCTCTGACTACCCTTATGAGGAGTAAAAGATTACTCGGCTGCTCCAAGAGCAAGATACTGACCTTTGCTCCCAAGTAACAGCCACTCAGCAAATAGTACCAAATGAAGAAGTAGAATAACATATAGATTTGCCATAAGAAAAAATTGATCTAAATCCATATATCAAATCTGCTGATCAGAGCTTTGCAGAAAAGTACCTCATAATCTGCAGTGTGGAATTGCAAAAACTTTCAGTGGGAAAGAAACTGTAGTTTTTATTTTAAAAGAAAAGATTTCTTGGGGCAGAGGGTTTAGGTGAGTTCTATATTTGTATCTGCGATGTCTGAGGACATCTATATACCACTTGAGACATTTTCAAATATGAAAACACCCATTGATCTATTAGATCATAAGCTAGTGATTTAGCAATCAGTCTCATCCCCATTTTTTGCTTTCCTTCTGTGAAATAATGGAGAAAAGTATAACACTGTAAGAATTTCAATGAAACTGCTCTGTAAATGAAGGCAAAAATCCTTGGGAAATCTCGTAACAGTCTGATTTAATTTGTGTCTTTAAAACAATAATAATAATAATTATATCTAAAGGTGATAAAAATCCCCAGGAAGAAATGTTTGTTAGCAAAGAAAAAAAATTCCTGTGATTTACATTTTGCCTTCAAAAGCCGTGCATGAGTGAAAGGGTGCTGCTCTGCACTTCAAAGCAAAAGAGAATGAAAAAAAACCTCCACAACAAAGCCAAAATATGAAACAGACAAATCACTCTGCTGAATACTTTTTAACCTATGGTGGCACTTGTTAACAAAGCTACTGCTGTATCTGTGGTAAAGATTACCTTTTCAGTCTTTACACGTGGATGTAAAATAACAAACTTCCCTAATTAGTGCTGATTAGTGCCACTTAAGGAGATAGAACTTGATATACAATGATAAAATCAGCAGATTTACACCAGTTTAAAACCCAACCAGTACAATTAAGATTATTCCAGACCACTAAAAAATGTTATTTTCAAACCTCCTTTCCCCAACACATAATTTTAGCTTGATCTAATAATATTTATGCTTTGTATTTTGAGTTATGTACATATTATAACTCGATATCATCGGTAATTTCTGGATCCCATGTGTTTGTGTCCATACAAATGAAAGCTTTGTTCAACCCCCAATTCTGCAACATAGGATTTTTCATAGGCTGAATTTCTGTCCTGAAAAGGTGATTTGCTTAACAAGTCCAACGAAAATAACAGGGAATTCATCTCAAATGTCTCCCATGGTTGTGTTACGAATGATAATCCATTACTCTAAAACATCATTGATGCATTTTTGTGAAAACTGCATTTCTTTATGACTGAAACTTAAAAAATAATGTGATTTTTAAAATGTGGAAGTAGTGACATTTGTTTGAAGATTTTTTTTCTTGGAGTTTTCTTTGCAATTAAAACATGCTCTTTGCCATTAAAATGCACCGACTTGGTTGAATAGGAATGTGCATCCTGTGCATCCTGCCCATCTTAGCCCAGATGTTACTCATTCAAACAGACGTCAGCCCATAAACCTTTCCAAACAAGTGCTTTCTCCATTCTGATTGCACAATGGATTTGGTTGGGCAAGATGACATTTTCTTGAGTGACAGATGCGCAGGCTGCCGCAGTACCATGGACACTCATAATGTCCTTGCAGAGCAGCTGCTCCTTACGGATTTTATACTGTTTTCTTTGTGTTTGTAATAATACAGGAGGAAAAAAAATACCCTTTATACTTTGGGGGTTAAAAATGCACACAGCAACAAGAACCAAGAGTTATCAGAAGGATTTAGAAAGTCTAAGCCGGAAATGTGTGGGTACTATGAACCTTTTGATGGCACATCACTTCAAACAACATAAAAGTATTTTACTGGGCATTTCTGCCCTGCCTGAACTAGTAGCAAAAAGCAGGCACTGGAGGGATCACAAGAGACAAGAGGGAGAGAAAAAGGAAGAGGAAAGAAAGGACCACTGGCACATAATTTGAGGGGCTGAAATTCTGCAAAACACATGAGTGGTTTCTAACATTTACAGATTGTTTCTTACTACTAGTTATCAGCATTTTTATTTATAACAAGCAGTGGGGTTTTTGTTTGTTTGTTTGTTTGTTTTTAATGATGTTTTTATAGTAATAATTGAAATAATAAACAGTAACATCTGCTATTAATGCATATTAGTCTGAACGTTAGAAATTATCACTGGACAGCTCATTACAAAATGGATTTCAAATTAATTTCAGGATATAGAACCTCAGGAGAGCCACTAGCTCACCAAAGTAGAGGGACGTAAAGGCAAGCAGCTCTTCTCAATATCCCTTTAATGTCTTTGGCCAATGGAGCGGTATTTCCCCAGCATAACCAACATGGTGTCAGTGACATCACGCCACAGCCCATTAAAACATTCCTGAGCTCGGGTGTCTGCCATATAAGATTTCTGAGCTGTTTCTTGTGTGCCAGGAAACATGACACACCACAAATATTCATGGAAATCATATGAATATTTTCTCTTTGCTATCTGAGTATCACTTCAGGTTGCTAATCCCCAGCCTTGGTCCTAACTTATCACTGCTTAAGCCCTAGACCTATCATGAAATCCCATTTAATGTGTAAATGAGGAGGAGTAATGTTTGAGAAACCTGTGCTACCTTTGTGCCACAAACAAGATTAAGTGTTTGTTTTTTTTTCAGTTGGGCAGTTCTCTTTGGGCTGCCATGCTAAATTTGGCCCAGCTTTGTAGGTGATATGAAAACCATCCCTGCTCTCCTTAGCAATCCTATGGAAGAAGACACTTAACCCCAAGAAGGAAAAAAAAAGAAACACCCATAAAGCTGGTTGAAATGCTAGCTGTTTCCCTAGGCAGGCCAAGTTTAGGAGATATGACTTGCTGTCTAGACCCTGCTGCTCATCATGTCAAGACAGACATAAGAGCCACTGGCCAGGAAATATCCTGTGTTTATTGTTTTGCTGGTGCCTAGAGTGCACCTGCCCTGTGGCTAATGGGGTTCACTTTTTAAATCTATCAAGTGTATGAATGAGCACTTTTTTGAAAAGGAAAGCTGATCTAAAAGATGAAATAACAGAATCTGTTAAGGACATTGCTCTCTCAGGGAATGACATTCGATCACTCCTAATATTCCTACAGAGTAAACTGATGACTACCGCATGGAAGGTATAGTCCAAATCTAAAGGGCTCTGCTAGCATGCAGTGAATAAACAGGTCAAGTCTAACCATTTTAAGACCTACATTTTTATTATTGCTCTCCAAAAGTAATAGTGAACCTGATATTAAAAAGACAGCTTTGATATCATTTTCTAATTCTCATAACTTCCCCATAGGATAGGGGGTCAAGGGTGAAGAGGTGAAGGGGACAGATGGAGCAGCTGGGCATGGGTTTTGTTCCTTTAGCAGTTACAACAAAAACTGAGAAAAAAGTATTCTGACCAGAAACCTGGAAATCAGAGTTGGGGGCTTCAAGGCACCCAGGGAAACAGATAAAAGCACATATACATGGAGGTGAAAAGAGCTGTGGGTTAAGGACACATAAACAAAATAAGACCTTATGAGGGTTCGAGGACATCTAAGGGAAAAGGAGCAACGAAAAGCAAAATACAAGCTGGAAAGAGCAAAGTGGGAGCAGGGAAAAACTAGAAGTTTAGGAAACGACATTGGGAAATGTGATATCAGACATATTATGGGTCAGCTGGACCAAAAAAAGGTGCAAAACCCAATTTTGGAGGTTGTAAGAAGGATCTGAGGAGTCAGGGATGCAACAGAGGGTTTTATTAGCAGAAATCATGCAGCCTGCTCACCAGCTCTGTGAGACCTGGCCGCAGCCCCAAGGACATGGAGTATCCTAATAAGCAGAGCAGCCTGTGAAGAAAAACTCCTGTTTTTCCTCCTGTTCAGATTAGGTGCTTGGTGTGCTCTGCTTAGCCTAAAGCTGCTTCTCTGTGTAAGGACAGCCAAAGGTCCGCAGGTGGTTGAAGACTTAACCCAGACCTCATTCAGCAAGGACTGATTGATAGCGTGGTCTCCTGGACAGCAGAGAACCGAGGACTGCCCACATGGCAGCAGGGGTCAGGATTGATTCTGCAAGCTGCTGAGCACGCCTGGGAGCCTCCAGAGCACCTGAGCTGGTGAGCACTCAAATCCTCACAGAAGTGATTGGCAGTTGCCGGATGGCGTCCTTAGAGAATAAATGTTGCTGGATGTTCCTTCACCTCCTTATTAGTATCAAATTATACCTGCAGCTGCCCAAGAATTTTTGACTCTGTCCTGTCCCATTCTTAATCATTTGCTGATATATCTGTGCGTGCCTGTGTGTGTACAAGAGGTGAAAAAGCATATTGGTTTGTTTCTTTTTGAATACTGGGCCAGGAGACTAAATTAAAGGGGGAGGGGAAGGGAAGGAGGTTTCATAAACATTCTTGCAAATAAAATCTATTGATTTACTTGGCTTTCTGCTAATTCACAGAGATTTAGAAGAATAAGAATTTATTCATATAAATGTTCACAGACAAGCACAAGCAGAGCAAATCCTATCATGAATAAATATTCATGGGAGTATTTGCACTGGGAGAGCTCCCCTGGCTATTCTAAAAGTCTTTTTTTTTTTTCCTGTAGTATGGCTGGAAAGGATAGAATTAAGTAGTTTCAAGAAGTGAAAAAGGAACATGAGGTTGTAAAGTCGGTTTTTGCTGTTACCAGAGCCAGGAACAGCAAAGCTGAACTCTGGGCAGGTGACTGCTCTACCTTATGACTGAATTGCCTTAAACTTATAGAATCACAGAATATCCCCAGCTGGAATGGACCCACAAGGAGTCCAACTCCCATCCCTACCGAGGTCCTCCCCAAAATCAGACCACATGACTGAGAGCTATGTTCATACACCCCTTGAATTCCTGCATGTGGGGCCGTGCCCACAGCCCTGTGCATCCCGTTCCATGCCCACCACCCTGTGGTGCAGCCCCTTTCCCTGCCCCCCAGCTGTCCCTCCCCTGACAGCTCCATGCCGTTCCCTCGGGCCCTGTTTCTGTCACACAGAGCAGAGCTCAGCGCTGCCCCTCCGCTCCCTGTGAGGAGCTGCAGCCGCCAGCAGGCCTCAGCAGGAAGTCATCATTAAGTTAATCCTTGACTTGTAGGCAGGAAACCTCCATAGACTCTTTAATAGACTCTTTAAGCAGTTGATGGAGAAAGTAGTAAGACTGTTGCCAGAATGAGCACCAGGACCAAGATCTTCACTTCCACGCCATGTGGGCACCAGTAGTTACAAAGCCTCCTCATTCTTTTCCCTGTGCCACGAATCTAAGATTCTTGCTGGTACTGTGGCACATCTACAACGGCATACTGCACAGACTTGCTCATAACTTGTAACTGGAGGATTATGAGTTGAATGCTTCCTGGCAGAAGAGAGAAGTGATCCAGCAGAGCTGTGCTGCTATCATTTTTGTCCTGCTCTGGGGCCATCTAATGGAAAAACAAGTTGCCATGAGAGTACTTGGCAGGTTTACCTGGCTCTCCCCACAAAGCACGTATGTGCTCCTTAGGTATTGTAAGTCCCTGGTCAGCACCTTGAGCATAGTCCACTGCTGTGTTCACCCTCCAATGGGAATGGCAGTGGCTGGAAGGGCAATGTGAGCCCCAAGTGCTGTCAGCTAAACTCCAGAGTAGTCCTTGTAACCTTTCTGCAGGCATCAATGAGGAGCCTGCTTCTCTTAGAAAACACTACTTCTTGTCTTCTGGGCAGGGAAGTAAACGCAGTTCTGAGTTAGCATCACTTTTTTATATTAGCAAGAAGCCTGCTGACATCGTTAGGTGGTTCTTAAAGTGTATCTTCATAAGAGAATTGAGAGGATTTTGAGGTCAAATACAAAGTCATAATGAGACCAGAAATATTTCCAACATTGACCACATGGCTGAAAATCTAGCAGCATCCCATGCAGTGAGGTACTTTGTCCCTTCCTTCTGTATTTTCAGTAAAAAATGCCAAAACTGAGAACCAGTGCTTACTTGACTCTGTTAGCACTTTTATTTATTTATTTTCTTTCCGGTTTCACCCTTGATGTATCTCCTCAGACTGTGAGCGGGATACATAGTGCTTCATATTCCAAGTGCTGAGGTCTATCTATCAAAAGCTGACTGGAGTGGGTGGTGAAATACAGTAGGAGGTGGCTAGCTACACAGTTGTACTATTAAATTACTGTCTGTCCAAGGAGAGTAATCTCTTGTTTCAGCAGCAGGTACTACTACCAGAGACTGTAAAAACCTCAAGCACTCTGAAATAGGCTGTCATATGGAGCACTATAAATTACATCAGTCAAATATTCCATCATTCATTCACTCCACAGGCTTATACAGTGGGATGAATAGTCCGCTCAAGGGAAGGGGAAAAAAAAAAAGACACCAACTTTCTGATTTTTTTCCTACCTTTTCTATTTACTTTGTTAGGGAATTTTAGGGGTCATTTTCTGGTGGGCAGTCTTAATAAACTGTAAAATGTCATTTTCTGTTTGCATAGCTGCAAGTTTCAGGGGCCACATGGGCTACTCCCCAAAATGCAGCAGAGATGAAGGATTTTCATTTTCTCAAACTGCAGCTATTGTTATCCACCCTTTTCTTAAGAAGTTTAAACAGTGCAGCATCAATGACTTCCTTTTCATGTTTGTGGAACAGAACATTTGGCAGTATGTTAAAATCCTTAATAAAATATGAAGGCTGCCAGCACATGCCAGAAGTCTCTCGCAGAGCATATATGAAAAGTTGCTTCTAAGATGCAAATGTCAGTAATACCGTAAGAAAATTGCAAAAAGGTATGAAAGTCACTAATGTGACATGAAAGAACAAAAGTCTTCAAATTATTTGAAAGTTGCTGTTCCGATATGTTATCCTTATTCTTCTAGTTACTTTCTATCTTATCTTATTAGCAACTTCAATTTCAAACTAATCTTTGATAAAAGTCTTATTATATTAACGGTTTTCCTTAAGTATCAGAAAATTGTATTTCCAGTTGCACTGAGAGAAGCGTGACCTCATTAGTAGACTATTGTATCAGGGTTTTTCATTCCTTTAGCTACAGGAAAAGCATGCATTCCTGTAGCCACACTTTCTGCTCTCTTTGCTTTATGAAAGTATGGCACAGGCTATTTGTCTCATGCAAAGCCAACGGGAGACTCAGAGTAGGTTTTGTTTGGAATGAAGATCTCCATCACCTGTACATTCCCTGTCCACAACACTAGCTACAGAGCTATCTACTAATACCATGTTTAGATGGAGCCCAACAAATGCCTTAACACACAGTGAGATGCAACACATATCTGAGTTCTCCATTTAACAGAGAATAGGATTAAAGTAGGGATTTAAATCAGTTGATCTTTAAGGTCCCATCCAGTCCAGATTGTTCCATGACTGTGTGATTCCATCATTAATACTTTACAGCTATTCCTGATCTCTACAGACTGATGCCCATGGAAGTGTTCAAGCTGAAATGATCTAGAGCATGGACTTTGGACTTTACGGGTTAAATGGTTTGCAAAGAATTTTTTCCACCAGTGGTCTTATTTCTTCTTTTGTGGTTGCAATGTTCTGTGAAGGTTAAGAAATACATGGTATTGCTAGTTCGAGCTGCTGAAGTCCTGTATTTCTCCCATGTAACTTGTGCAAGCAAAACACCAGGTCAGGCATGCTATGAGAGGGGTCAGGATGCTAACTATTAGGAGATGAAAACATGAATAGATTACAAACATTTGTAGTGCAGATTTCCTGCCTCCATATGTACACCAGACCAGAATTTTGTAGGCTGTGTGGAGGTGTCCTCCCACAGTGCAGAACTCAGTCTATATGGTTAGCTTGCAAGTGGAATGCTAGTTGAGCACCACATGGTAAAGTGCTGTCCTGAGATGCATCAAATCAAGGCATTGAGTGACACTAAATTTTGCATCCTATTAACAGTTTCTACTAATATTTGATTTTGATAATAGGAAAATGCAATTAAACACTATAAATGCACTAGTTAGACATAGGGTGACTGTTCCTAAGCAAGAACCTATAATTTGCCCCTAAAAGACCCTTCTTCTTTGATTATTGGTCAGGAGATAATGCAGTTTGAACATTTAATAACAGTTTGGATTTACTGCTAAAAGATGAAGTTATTAGAACATTGTCTATTAAGGAAAAAAAAAAAAAAACATCTTTGAAGCTAATAATCAAAAGATTAGAGAAAGGATATCTTTTAATTAATTTCAAACTCTGGATTGAGTATTAAATAGAAACATGAAAGAAAGATTTCCAATTGGAAGTGCCGGTAACTGAAGAGTCTCCTCTCTCTTGAGGATTACCATTTAATTTTAAACATTGATTTAAAATAAATGATGGTACAGTCCCCAAGGAAAGATGTATTTCAGTTGTAAACATAAGAGTGATGTATAATAAATGAAATATATAACATTCTCCTTGAGGAATTTTCTTACTTTATTGTGCAATCATGCTATGGGAATTATTTATACCCTTTAACTTCTCAGACAAAAGCTATCAGGTATCTTTCTGTAATCAGCTTTTCCTTTATTTACGTATCTGCCTGTATTTACATTTTTGAGCATCCATCTGTAATATCAGTTCTTCTATTGCTGACACTTGAGAAGGGGTGTAATACATGAGGAAGATAATATAGTTTGGATTATCATTTGAATGCCAGAGGTCTCAAGCCAGTCCTGACCAAGCATCTCACCTTACAGGAAGCTTCGTAAGTCCTCACTCCAACAGTTAGTATTCTCACTTATTTCTTCATAGCCCATGCAGCCTTTCTCATTCATAACTGTATTTGTTTGTCAGCTCTTTGTTGTGTTGCAATGCTCCTGGTTTCTGATTTCTCCTTCCTAAATATTAAGATATATTATACCCCAGCTCTAGGAGAAGCAGCTTTTCCACTTCATTTGTTTTGTGTCCTGTCAGCATCTAGGTGAACACAATAATTAATTATGAATAGTCGTTTAAGTACTTCTAGGGAGTCTGCTTTTCCTAGGTGTTTCCTTTTGTGTATTCTTACTCCACTATATTTTTCTTTCTTTTTCTTTTTTTTTTTTTTTTTTTTTTTTTTTTTTAGCAAAAATGTGACTGACAATTTGTGAGACAAAAGCTTATTTTAAGCAATTTTCTATTTAAGGGAGGCACGTGGATGCCTGGTTGATTCAGCTCTGGAGATCTGTTCCCAAGATTTCAGGGCTTACATTAATCCAACTAAAGGACAAAGACATGTTCAGTGACCTAGCTGTCTGGTTTAGACTTCATCTGCTGATCTCCTAAATTTCACCTTTCCTGAGAGCTTCTTGGTTCTGAGTATGAAAAGACCAGCACTCTCTGAGATGACTGAAACACAAGAGGCATTTTGTAAACCAAACAGATGCTTCTTAATGGGGTATGATGGATCCTGTATTCTGTAAGATACCTAAGTGTGCGCACACATTCAGCCGGATGACATCTTCTAACTATTCTTGATTCCTCTGCCATCATTTGTAAAAGTTCAACATTTGCTCTTTCAAAAGGCAACTACTTGTTACTTGTAGCTGATTCATGGGGAAATCCTTTTTCTCAGATTCACTTCTGAGAGTGTTATTTTGATGATTTGGCTACCTGTTTGAGGACTGCATTTCTATGTTGTTTTGTTCTTTTTTTTTTTTTTTTTTTCTAATTACTGTTTGAATATTCCCGTTGTTCTTATAGAGCATTATTAGATAGAAGTGCACTGTAAATAAATTCAGTTTGACACAGTGCAATGGAAGGTGTCTGAAGAGATAGGAGATGGAGTGTATTTCCTAATTACGATATTAATAAGACATGGTTGTAATGTAGAACTCAAGGACCTGTCATGTCTCACCAGGAAAATTCTTTCACACACAGAGAGTTTCTTTCCTTGAGTCCATCTTACATGCTGGGCTTTTGGATATTTAGTGATTTTGTCTGTATGGAGTACATAATGAAGCAAACATTGTGAGAAAACAGAAGCTCCTTACTCCACTCTCCACACTTAGATCTCTAGACAGTAGTACTTTTTGTAGTAAAATAGTAATACTGTGTGATATATTGAGACCACTGGAGCAAAGATATCGAGTGTGTGGGTGGAAATAGAATTTGGTGGAGTACAGGTTGCAGGTGCTTAATATTTGCATACCTGAAGACTGTTGCACTCATGGAAGTAGAATATTTAAAGAAAATATTTACTGACCTGCTTTTTCAGATTTTCTACTAGCATGATGTCAGTAGATGAGATATTGTTTACATACAATGCCTTCAATGCTGGGGATTTCTCCCCATTCTAGATTTGTTTCTAAACATTCAGGAGGAAATAATGTTTATACATTACAAATCCATACACCAAGTGGAGTTTAAAACATGCACATTGTTAACATTGGCCATTCAGAAATAGGTAGGTTTGGTATGTTAAATGGGCCAGCTTCTTGGACTGATCATGGAGTCAAGCAGCTGATCAAAGATCTTATACAGCCTTGTCTTAGTGAAAGGATTCCAGCTTTCAGTTCCTGCTTTAAGAGATGGATGATATCTTACTGATGAATTTCTGAGGACTGACTAGCCTCAGTAAGAGAGTATCTGCCATCTCTTCTTTTCCAAAGATCAATTAAAATATTTCAGAATTGGTTAGACAGTAAAACCTTGTCAGTCTGAGAGACAATGCCATCCCCTGGACCTACCTAAGAACTGGATACAGTATCGGACTTTGCTATCCTTCAGTGGGTTAGGAAGGGCCAGTAGGCTCACCTGAAGCAGATAAAGAGAGTCACTTGTATTTGCTAAACACACAGCTTTTTGAACATTTTAAGTTGGCAGATTTCTACTTGAAAGTTCTTTCAGAGAAGGTGAATGGAGAAGTAAACCTCTCAGCCATGTTTCTGAAGTGACTTAATCCAGCTCAGTGATGCTGAAAACAGAACAAAGTGAGTAGCCTAGAGCTTCCATGAGACCTGCTGCTTCAGCACATCTTCGGTGTCCTGCTCTCCAGCTACTGTCTCCTTACCATCTCCTCCCAAGAAGCCTCCAGGAGAGGGCAGCAATGGATCTAGTGGCTACTTCCCCTGGAGATGAAGTCCCCCTCATGCTCACCTTTTGCCATTGGGTGTGAGTGGGTGTATCAAGTCCCTGCTGTTGCCTCAGGGATTATTCAAGCCAATTGGTCTTTTCATTACTAGTTAATCATTATTGGAGAGTTCTTTCCAGACTTAGCTAGGGTTAAGTTGCTGCTCAATGGCTTCTGTTTTAAAATTAGAACTATATTACAGTGAATACTGCACTGTAACTTACAGGTTCCCAAGTTTCACAACAGCAGTCAATGCAAGTCTTCTCTTTAGACTGTACTCCACACAACAATGTGGATAGTGCTCATAATGTATGAGCACCAAAACTTCACAATTATAGTTCCCAGAAGATATTTGTTTCCATGTTAGAAAGAAACCTTGCCAAAGTCAAATAAAAAGAGGGAATCTTTCTTTTTCTCCAGCGCCTTTTAAATATTTTCCCTTTTCTTTCAGAAAGTATTTGTTTTACTATTTCTGCAATAAGTATTCTAACAAAAAAAAAAAAAAAAAAAAAAAAGTAGAAAAGATATTACAGATAGGAATGTTTTAGAAGAGTGAAGCATTAATTACTGTTAGCTTCCTTTAAGTAAAACATTAGTAAAGTTATACCACGTAAATCACATTAGTGTGATGGAAGCAGACATAGTAAGTTCACAGGAACAGCAAAAGTAAGTGCACATTAATCCCTAGAATTCTAGACTGAGGTCTAAGTTAGGCAGAAATATTC